>NC_050580.1:189604128-189854128 GCF_011100635.1 Trichosurus vulpecula | reverse complement strand
TGAAGAATGGATTTGGAGTCAGACAACCTGGTTTCAAATCCCAATTGTCACTACCTCCATGACCCTGAGCAAATCTGTTAACCTCTGTGGGCCTCAGTTTCCTCATCAGTAAGATGAAGGTAAGGGTACTTACTAGCTCTAAATCCACGATCCTATAAAATCACTTCTCACAAGAAAAATGTTAAAAAAAATTACTCAGAAAGTTTTTACTATGAAGTTATTTACCTTAGCATTTTCCCAAATATTAATATCCTATCTTTAGATATGATAAT
The DNA here is from genome assembly GCF_011100635.1 of Trichosurus vulpecula. NCBI lineage: Eukaryota > Metazoa > Chordata > Mammalia > Diprotodontia > Phalangeridae > Trichosurus > Trichosurus vulpecula. The sequence continues at coordinate 189,853,856 of NC_050580.1, read as the reverse complement.
ATTAAAAGATATACCCACTGATATGAGCTTTCAAAGTGATAAAGGAATCATTCATTATCTATGCAAAGCTGGATTTGAAAGTCAAGCAAAATGTCATTGGGATTCTTTCAATCATTCCACTCTAGGAGAGTGGGGGTGGTGCTAAATGAGGGCTAGGGATGAGGATTGGACAAGCGATTTCATTGATATAAGGAATTTCTTAATGAGGAAGCTCCCTGTCCCAGGGCAGGTTGACACTTTCTCCACAACTTCTATAGCCTTAGAGAATTGACTAGTGAACTGAGAGGTTAAGTGATTTGCCCAGGGTCACAAAATCAGTTTGTGTTAGAGTGGGGACTTGAGCCCAGGCCTTACTGGCTTCTACTTCCCAGTGCCCCTCTCCCTGTTGTGTGTGTGTGTGTGTGTGTGTCCATCCACACACACTATATGTGTATAGTTGCATGTATATACATATATAAAAGAACAAGTAACTTTATATTCATTCATGAGAAATTTTATAAACATTCTGTTAAAACTAACCAGTGAACTATTAGGCTATCGTTTATATATGAAGACCGAGTTTTGGAATTAAAAAGAAGGGTATGGGTGGTCTACCGTATATTTCCACTATTTACTTAACAGAGAAGTAAGTTTAACTTTGTGGTACTACCCATTAATTAAATTTTGACTAGTTTCCCATTTATAAATTAGAAACCACACCTGCTAATATTTACTTGTTAATGTTCTTCCATTAGATGCTGGAGGATTTGTTTCATAATTGAATGATGTTTAGGGAATATTTTATGGGATTATCATTAAGACATTCATTTAAATTTAGAAGCCTGAACTCTCTAACTTGCCTTTTAATAAATGAAATTATCTCTGGACCTATATTCTCAAAAAAACATACAAAAACCCTAGAGCCTGTCATCCTAACTTTAACACACATAAATATTAAAAGATAAGCAAAAGAATAAAGCTTATTGGTGTTTCTCAGCTAACAAAATTTTATACGTATATAATTTCAAGATTCCTACCCATCCATCATGGTCATCTAGAAAAAAATTCAGCCATGCCAAAGTGCAGAGTTTGCATGATTATCTAGGGTTACTTTTGTCATGCTTTTTTGTACCACCTTATAAGGCACTTGCTCCTATCTGAGGTTTACTATTTAGTATGGAGTGTTCTGATTTGGGTATATTTAAGAAATACTCAGCTGTCAAAAGCAAAGAAACTGGGAATGGTGTTTTGACAGTGATATAGTGTTAAAGGAAATACTGTAGTCTGAATAAAATTGCTTATGTTCTCAAAAACAAGAGTAATATAAAAACACTTTGTTTATGTGCGGAAAAAACAGAAGGAAAAAATTCCTACGGCTTCCATTTCTTTAAGAAATTCTGAGAATGGCAAATTAGACAAGAAAACCCATTTTACAGAAAAGGATAAAAAAAAGTCTGTCTTTATGCATGTCTTCTTTCCTCCCCTTTCTTTTCTCTTTTCCCCCCTCTTGTCCGTCTATCAGTCTCTTCTTCCCTTCCCCCCATGCCTCTCTCATCGTAGAAGTTCTGCTTGTAGAGAGATTCATGAGGTAGGCTTCCCTGTCATGTTAACCCAGAGCAGATTTGGGAGGGGAAATGTGGCAAATATCTCTAGCAGCTGTCAGACTCCTGAACCTCTTTTCAAAGGGAATGGAGTAGTGTCCTCCACAAGTTACCTATTAGGCTTACAGCCCAAGAATTTGATAAAGAGTATGAGGTTCTCTGCTTATTCCTGGGTATGAGATGAGCCTCTGTGTATGTGTGTGTTTGGATTCCTGGAGTGACCAGGGCTTTCTAACAGCAACTCTCTCCCGATCCTGATACAGATGTATCTCTCTAAATAAAGAGGAGGGGGCGGGGACCACATAAGAGGGGAGCAGGATGATTAATATTTTCCATTGACTATTTCTTTGAGGTGGCTATTTCAGATTAGCGAGATGTACACTCCAGCTCCACCCCACCCCCACTCCCCTTCTTTCCTACACTCCCACACAAAATGGGGTATGAAGGAATTGAGGGAGGAGGGGGTGTAATCTTGCTTTAAACGCGAAGATAGGGGTAATCTTAAAACAATCACAATAGTAAACAAACATCGCATTTTGTTCCGTCTTGTTCCATTCAGTTTAAGCTAGGCTAAAGGATGAGTTGCAGCTGAGGTGAAATATGGATCTGATTGGGAAGGCCGAGAAGACTATGATGAGAGTAGAGACTGTTGGGGAAGTGTTTGAAGGGAGGTTTTAATATTAATAGTTTCGATGTAGAGACAGAAGGGAGATTGCGTCTACGGCTCCTCGGGGCAGACTCTCAGTGACACGATGATGGATGATCCGGCGCAGCAGTACAGCTCCTCCCCTTCAGCCCCAAACAGTGTCAAAGCTACTTTAGTTGAAGCTTTAGAAATAAAATAAATAAACAGCATCCACACCCCCTTTGCCTATTCGCCTCGAATCCACCTTCATCCCACCCCCATCTCCTGCTTTCTTACATCGATTTATGGGTCATTATAAATCAATTACTAGTCTCAATACTTTTTTTATTTACTTAAATAAAGTAATCGAAAGATGAAAAGGAGGCTTGGTAGGGATCATCCCCCCAACCCCCCTCTAGTGACAGAGGAATAATCTTGAAATCCATTATATCATAATTAGAGCTACTGAGAACTAGTCGCTAAAGCAAAATGAAGTGCTCACCCAATTTATAACGGGGAAACCCAGGGCTGAACAGCCCAGCTCCAGTTTGCTGCTTTTTTTTTTTTAAATACGTTCTGCTTTATTTTTATTTTTAATGTTTTTGTTTGTTTTTAGTCTCTTTAAACTAGGGGGTTTTCATTTTCTCGCAGCTTTCTCCGTGAATCCAGCGCGAGAAATAAATTCCTACAGTTTACCTAACCTAATTATTTAACTCCATGGGAAAAATCTATTTGAATATGTGTCTCAGCAAACATCAGATGTTGTTGGTATTGAGGTCGCAAATGTAAAAAGGTGTGGAGGAATGTATCAGTCTGGAGGGCGAATATTCACTTTGTTGTTAGAAACTAAGAGAGGGGTTAGTGATGGGCATGGGGTTTCTTTTCTTTCCTCCTTCTTTTGGTTGTTTTTGTTGTTAGTATTGGTTTGAATCCGTCCTCGCCTCATTCTCCACCCCCCCCCCCCACCCCTCTTTTCTTTTCCCTCCCTTGCCCCTTTGCAGCAGTGTTAGAGGCTCTCAAGGTGTTTCTATGACTACATTGTATATGTGGGAGGGTCAGATGTGGGGGTTGCCCAAGAGAGGGCCGTTCTTGGGTGATCATTTATCAATGTCACCCACATAATGATTCTCTCTGCAGCCTCCTATTGATGAGGATAATTACATTAGCTCGGAGTGACTGATCAATGAAAAAACCACCAAACAAAAACTTCTTTACTCCTCCATAATACCAAAAACCGATACAGAAATAACACAGAAAGCCCGATTTCTTCCTTACTCCCCCAACCACCAATGAATTCCTCCCCTCCCCCTCCCCCAAAACGCAGAGAATAAGAAAATAGTACCAGGTCAGCTACACTAAAAGGAGTTTGCAATTTTGTTCCTAACCATGTTTATTTAAATGTGCTGGGTTTCATTCTTTCCCTGATAAAGTCTATCAACGTATTTACAATTGGGTTGCTTTTATATAGGTCTGTAATTTTCCGTTCTTTTCGTCTCTTCATACTTTCTTTCCTTCCCCTTTTTTTTCCTTTTTTTGGGGGTGGGGGTGGGGGAGAGAAAAGGAGGGTCTTTTCCCGTTTCAGAAAAGTAAGGCAGCTGCTTAGATGTTTCACAAACTGAGAAAGAAAATTACCTTGGGTCCTCTTTTAAAACCATTTCTCTGTCGGGTTTTCTTTTGTTTTTATCACTTCATAAAGTAGCTCAATTAAAGATGGGATCTTGCATCCACATAAAGGGCATATTCATAAATATGGCTGCAGTTATACCCATAATCTTTCCCCTAAAAGTTTGCAGTTAAATTACGATTTCGCTTTTTCTAGAGTTAAAAAATCAATATTTTTCTCAATTAAAGGGAATTTTAATGCTTTATTTTGTGAGTTGTTAAAGGCGCTGTAAATTTTATTATAATCCTCGGCCTTGGAGTAGATCCTGGAGGAGACTGATTCTAGTCGTTCCCGATCCCCTCCCCCTTTTCTTTCCCTCTCCCCCAGCCATTCCCAGAAATGTAGATGGTTTCAAACCAAACCAAGGCAACAAAGGTGGGGAGGGGGGCGGGTGGTGAGCCTCGCCAAGAGATCTTTCCATTGCCAAAGGCCATTGTCTTGTATGTTTCCACCTCTCCTGGTCCCGCCTCCTGAAAGTGACAAAGTGTCCATTTCAGTGCACTTTTTCTCAGAGGGACAGCGCACTGGACTCCATCTGCTTTGACGACGACCAGAAAATAGTTTCATTGAGAAGCACCCTAGAGTTTTCCAAACAGCCTCACCGTGTCTTTTCACTTTTTCCTCCCGCCTCCCACCCCAACCCCCACATGAATTTGAAACTGTGTGGCCGACTTACTCTGCTACTTTGTGTACACGTTGAGTTCTTTCGGGAATAGTCTGCAGGAGTCCTCTGTAGTGTTCGGTGTTTACAGATGTGTTTCTATTTCCACATGTGCTACTGACCATGAGCATCCATCCACAAATTAATTGTAGTTGTATTAATAACTGGTCTCTACTGCTCTCACCTATCTAATCCAAAGCAAAAGCCAGGAAAACTCACATACAGTTCTATTCTGGCCCTAAACGATTGAACACCATTGGCAATCGTGTATTACCTACGTAACTGTACAAAACTATTCAGATGCCAAATTAGGGACTTGATAGTAAACAGTCTAGTGAAAAATCTCTGTAAGAACAAGGTAGGTAGAAGAATTGGGAGCCGAAGTTACACTAAGTCTTTAGATCACACATGGAAGATACATACATTGAAGAGAATAGGGAAGGAATAAAATAGAGACAGTGGGAAAAGCTTTGGGACCTCTTTTGACATAAAAAGAATTCATTCAGTTAAGGTGAGGCATCCAATTTCCTTAAGGTCCAAAGAGGATCTTCGGGGCTGCCAGAAAGGTCCTTGGTATCCTGGAGGACGTGCCCGCAGTATTATTTCCAACTTGGTAGAAACCAACTTTCAGCTTGCTTGGGATGAAAGGAGTTCGAGAGAAGGATGTATGTGTGAAGTACATGGGGAGGGGGAGAGGGGGGCAAAGGCCTGACTAGGGGTTCAGGGGAGGAGACATTTGAATGCTGTTATTTCTAAACTAGTCCGTGGAAGAGAAAAGAGCTAAGAGAAAAAGGCGCAATGGCTCACAATGCATTTTAAAGTAATTGCCTCTCCACCCGCCTTTCACCCTCTCCGTCTAATCACACAATACACTGGATAGTATGTATAGGTGGGAAAAACTAATAGTTCGTCTTTCCTTTTTTGACTCACCTTTATCAATCCCCCACCCCTTGATGCCTAGGCGTATAAGCCTCAACTGTAGAGCTTTCTTTTTTTCCTTAAAAAAAAATAGCTGAGCTGGGGCTTTGTTAATGTATTTGTATTTTTTTCCTTTCAAACCAAGTTTCTTGGTTGGGGGAAGGGGGTGCAAGGAGGAGGAGGGGAGGAGAACACAAAGACGATCTAGTTCTCACCAAGCAGGTTTCAAAATAGGAACTTAATGGAAAGGGAAAGGGGTGGTGGGGGGGGGGGAGAATGTTGTGTTCATTACATCAGGTTTATTTGTCTGGAAAAGAGGTGATTTTGAGATTCCCCACCGAGGATTCTGGTTTCCTCACATAGAAACATTTTCAAATTAAAATCTTTGAATAGACAAATCCTCGTCATTAATATGACATGGAGGACTGGCAGAAAAACTGAACTAAAACTCTGCTGCGGAGGTAGGGGACAAGAAGGAAACAGGGAAAGAGGGAGTCCTTTCTGATTAATAACTAGCAGGGTAATGTTGAGGGCTTTTTCTGCCCGGTTGCCTTTTTGAATTAGAGCCGATTTCTTCACACTTCAATAGTGCCTGTCTCCTTTAAAATGACTGACAGATTTGTTTCTCTTTTTTCTCTCCCCGAGACTTAATGATGTAAATTTTCTAATTAGTTAAATCACGTTGCTTAAAGGCCTAATATTTACCGTGCAAGAAGTGATCATCCTGATTGGATCTCTTGAAATATCCAGAGAAATAACGTTTGGCTTTTAGGATTGGAGTGGGGGTGGGGAAGAGAGTGTGTGGAGGGGTTTGTTATGGGAAGCAGCAAAGGTTATGGGGTATGTTGGGGGGGGGGGGGCTCAACTTAAAAAAGAAGTTAAAGTTAAGCCTAGAGCTGCTCCTACCCCAAGTATGCTTTTATTTTTCAATCAGCTAAGATTTAATTGGCAGCCCCCAGGCCCGACGATCTGATATTTTCTCATTAGTTTCCCATCACTAATCTTGAGTGTTAGATTGGCTTAAAGGTTGTCAACATTTGACCAATTTTATTTAAGGAAAAGAAATCACGCATTATGGCTTGAGGACTTTAGATCTGCAAATAAATCCTGCTTGGATCAGCGGAACTAACAGGCGAAAAAAATGTTGACTATTCATCGTCGTATTTAATAAGTTGTATTAATGTACATTACCGGGCAAGAGAGACAGATTATACATATATACTGCATATATGTAGATTGAAAGAGGTTTGTATGAGAATAGGCTACAAATGCCCGGTAACTAGGTAAGGACAGTAAAGTAAGACATTTTAGACAAAGTGTAAGTAACACAAGTGGGATAGCTGCTGAAGGTTTAGGAGCTGCATTTAAAATTTTTTTTATTTTTTTATTTTTTTACATCAGCTGCGTGCATGGAAAAGCCTGCATGTATTATCTCAGCTGGCTTGGCTCCCTTGTCGAGAGACAACATCAGAGCGCCCCCTGCTGTTCTTCGAAGCAGAAACCGAGAGTCAGATGGTCACAGACGGAATTTTTTTATCTTGCCTTTCCAATGCTACCCCCTTGATTGCTCCCCCACCCCCAGTCCCTCGGCAGAGCCCCACAGCAGGGGAATATCCCTGTCAAGGCTGGACATTTAAATGAATAAATGATGAGAGAGAGAGAGAGAGAGAGAGAGAGAGAGAGAGAGAGAGAGAGAGAGAGAGAGAGAACCACCTTTTCTTAGTCTCTAGGGACTAAACTATCAACTATTTAGAAAATGGACTCTTTCTCTAAATCTCTTTGCTCTCTGTTTATTCCTATTGTTGTATGCGGTTTTTTTTCCCTTTGAGCTTCCAAGCTGTAGATTCAGAAACTCAGATTTCAAGAAAGTTTAAAAATATTACTACTGTATTTGTTTCAGGTTTATGTCACAGGAGAGTATAGAATCTACATACAATAATATTTTAAATCATTGCAAAATAAAACTACCTAAAACTATGTTCCATTTTATAACTGAGAGTGCCTGGAGAGGGAGATTCAAACTATCCCTTTCTAGTTAATGTCTTCTCTGCATCGCAAAAAAAAAAAAAAATACCTTTCATTTACAGGGATATTTCCATTTACAGGGAGAGAATTCCTTCCAAACTTAGTTCATTTCCCCCCTTTATCTTCTTCATGTGAATACATGTGTTTTTCTGGGATAACATTAATGCTGATCAGCTCAATACAGGAACCGAAAATTTTATTGCAAAGCAACAAAATTAGCCGAAAATGTCTCCAGCACTTTTCCTCATCATTGTTGCTAAAGTTCACTGAAGGGAAATGCAGGTCATTTTAAAGTTCAGGATGCTTATTTCCTCCCCATTCCTTCCAGTGGATTGAAATGATTCCTTAGCTTTCCAATTTGTATTTACTCCACTTTATAACAATTAAATAGCACAAATGTCCTCAGAAAAATACCTGGAAAACTTCAGTGATCAGATTGAATGATTGCAAAGAACCCCAAGTACTATCACCTGCTAAATCGCCACACTCTTACCAGGAAAGGCTCTGAAGACACAGCTCTAACTTGATTTTAAAAATAAAAATCTTCAGATAGAAGCTAGACGCTCAAATGCACTTTGTAAATCTGTAATGCTGAGCAGCATTTTATTCACAAAGCATCCCAAAAGTTGGTGAAAAATTTTGGAAGAAGAGAAAGAAGGGGTGGAGAGCGCACAGGGTAATAGAAAAGTGTATCTCTTTACTTTCATTCCTTCCAATATAACAAGACCGTACTTGTTTAAAATCTCTCCTCCTCTCCTTTCTCCTTCTTTTGCTTCTTCTTTTTATCATCTACCTACTTTTCTCATAGAAGAGAACTGCCAGACACAGGAAAGGGGTTGAGACCCGATGAAAGCATGTAGCCTAGCTTGCTAAACAGTGGCACGTAACAAAAGGCAAACTTGTATTACATTCAAAAATAAAATCATAAAAGCTTCGAGGGTTATCTTGTTAACTGAAGAAAAGTTCAATATTTGTTGTTTCAAGAGTGATTTTCCCCCCATGATTTCAAGAAGCACTCTCAGCTTCATCACCTACAGATTATACACCTACAAAAATATCACCACTGAACTGAGAAGAATCTTTCTAGCCTTCCAATCTAACTTCTTAATTTGAGGATGAGGTGAGGAAGAGTGTACTCAAAAATACACTAGTCTTCTAGGAGTGGTGGTGGCGACAGAGAGGGGGCAAGAGTACTGATTTCAATTGCAAATAAATGATCAAAGCACAAATAATATTTCCGACCGGGAGCCCTTGAAGTGAATGTCCCTTAGATTGGGAAAATGTTCGGGGCTCACTATATTTGACACAATTCCGTTTGGTTTTTTATTTATTTTTTAAATAGACGCTTAACTGCCTGGTCAACATTTTAAGTAAATTATCTTGGCGACGTCCTTTGGAAGCGTTTACTAAAACACTTCCTATCATTAATCTTAAACCACTTGAAGATTATGGTGGGAAGAATGGGCTCACTAACCATTGTCATCTCAAATGGCTTTTAAGACCGTCTGCTCTTTATTGTGGCAACAGAATCAGCTCACAACTGGGATTTTTCCACCTTTGTTTTTTATCTATTTTGTTTGATTTTACTCTATGAGTAAAAGAAAGGACAACAGAGAAAAAAAAAAATACGAACCAGAGGCGCCCTGGTATACCGGGTGGAAAACAAGCTGCTTAGTTCCTGACACTTCCGCTGGTATCTTTCTACTTTGCATCAAGAGAAATGAAGATCAGAAAATTACAACAACAAAAAACCAGGATACCCAATGCAAGGTAATCTCTTAATTTTCCCCCTTTCCCTGAAAAGCATTTCTTTTATGAATTTGCATTAACCAATTTATAAAGGTTAAAGGGATTTAAAAAAAAATCTGCAAGGACACGTGTTTCAGTGCCTCAAACCATACATTCGTTCACTTTATCGCAATCGTTTATTGATATGTTTTGTTATATGCTCCCCCCTCTATCCTTTTTTTACACTTTCAAATATAAATTGTCTGGAGGAGAAACGGATATTTGACAATGGACCCACTCTTAGGTCCCTTTCAAAGGGCTCTAAGATGCTGTAGCATTCTCAGCTTCAAGGTAACTCCACCGCACAGAGTATTTGACTGCTGGGGGCGGGGGGGGGGGGGAGCGCAGAAAGGAAGAAGGTGGGGTGAGGGCGGGGTTTCTTTTGTTGCAAATAAAAACAAAATGCTTTTACCAGGCTTAGGAGGGAAAGGAGGGAGGAGGAGGAGGGAGGGGGATCATCTCCATTTCCCCCGGCATCCCGTCAAAAAATGTAAATAGTGCATCTTTGCACCTAAAAGACTTCTCTACGCCATTGAAAAACTATGCAAAGGCTTCCTTCTCTCCATCCTCCCCCTTTGTCTCTCATTCTTTTTTCTTTCTTTTTCTTTCTAAAAGCTAAGTGGACATTTTGGAGAAACTTGCAGTTATAAACATTCTGTATTAAAAGAGGAACAAAGCTAATAAAGAGTTTCATACAAAAAAAATTTAAGAGATTCTGGAAGTTACCTTCCAAAGCTAACCGTGAAAATTCTAGACAAGGAAAATGAATATCAAAGATTGACTTCAGACAATTTGAATGTTCAGACATTTCTAATGGGTTAGTTTTCTAATTTTAAAATGAATTGGACATAACCTTTCTGCCACTACCCAGCTCACACACAGAACTGACTATTCACCTTCACCCCTTAGGGCAACTTGAAGGGAGAGCGCTTTAGCTTGAGTGTGAAATGAAGTTCAATCTGGTTTAATCTTCTGCCCAGGTAGATTCCCCAACGACAGCTGTTCAAACTCGCATCCCCAGCACTGCCAGTGTGTGTAGGGGATTCGGCCTGAAACCAGTTTTAGATAGGTGTACACTTTTCCCTTCAAGAAATTCAGGGAAGTAGCTGAGGTTAAAAGTAATAATACACTATTGCATGGGCAAGATGAAGGATATAGCGAAACTATCGGGGATAGTCCCAATAACAGATTCCCCCTTCCTAGTGGACAGATCCCACAGGTCTCACGGAGTTTCATGCAGGATCTAATGTAAAACGACATACAGACAGCAAACTCAATCAAGGTGTGTTTGTGTGTGCAGATTTTTTTTAGCACGTGCTTTTGGAGCTGTATCCGGATACCTGCCCGAACTTTGGAAACTGACAAGTATTCATTCCACAGCTCCACCTTCTTCCACCTTTCACACTTTCCACCACTATTTCCTCTCCTCCTTTCTCTACAATGTACAGAATGCCCAAATAAATCTGAGCCACGGTAGTTTTAACACGTGAGCACTTAGTAAAACTCCACACTGAACTGAGAAAAGAGGTGTGAGTGGGTGGGGGGTTGGGAGGAGGACTTGGGAGAGTTTTATAAATTCCTAGTTATTCAATTGTCATTATAGATGTTTGGGGGATGCAGAGAAGCTGAATGTGACTATATTCTCATGAGTCTAGATGTAGGTTTTGAAGTTTATTGACATAAGATTACATATTCACTGTTCAATTTCAAAAGCATTATTTTAGTTTTCTCATTTAAGACATCCTGTAGATCCTAGCTACTCAGGATTGTGCTTTTATGTTTGTGTGTTTAATAAACTTCTGTCAAATCGGAAAAGATGGATAACTGCCTGTTATAAGTAATCTACTCTAATGCAATTATTTCCCGAGGTTCGAATGCAATTACGAGGAAAGGACAGAACTGACCGTTGGAATGAATTTGAGCTCCAGGGACGGGAGAAGACTGGCAGAGACAAGCTGAAATATGAGCCAAATCTGTTCTGCGAGATGCACAGGGGGGGCGGGGCGGGGGAGGGGTAGGTAGAAGGTTGTGAGTGGTGGTGCACACTGTAAAAAGACCTCTGCACTCAGGAAAACTTTTTTCCTTTTTTTCTCTCATCCTCTATCCCCACTTTTCTTTGCATCTTCCTGTTCTTGTGTATGTGTATTTCTGCAGCATTCAGTTGAGGAGGGGAGATTTAGTTCAGAAGATTGCTTCAGAATACATTTTATTAAAGTTCAAAATCTACATCTGTATCTGCCCAACCACAATGAAGTAAAGACTACTCTTTTGATCGCTTCAGAGAACTCTTCTAGGAAGATCAGGCCAAAGGAAATCCTATTCTACTATCAACAACCCACGTTATTTGTTTTCTCCAAAATTATCCGGGCTAATTTTCAGCTCTAACCTAATGTTGCCCACAAGCACAAGGTTAGGCAAACATGATTATTAAAGGAAAACAATAACAAATTATTTTAATCATTTTTTTTTAAAGACAAGACCAGTGTCCACTGCTGAAATGAGAGTCGTGCATTTTCAACAAGATGAAAGCCTACTGGTCCACAGACTTGTTGGTAAGAGATAAGAAAGTTAGCTCTGTTAGTCCACCTTGGAATGCTGGGTAAAGGACAAAATTGCTGGGGCGCCAAGAGGAAACCCAAAGGAGGGCCACGGGAGACCATTAATGTTCTTATACCCCTAACCTGCTTTCCCAGCATCTTCAAGAGGGAAAGCTAGTGCTGTGAAGCAGACAAATAAAGAGGCTATTTGGAAGTGAGAGGGGGGAGGGGCGGGTGTCTTAAAAGGAATCCTCGGATTTAGGTATCAGACTATAAAATGTGTTTGTGACCCTAGAGTGCTAAGGCAAGAGATCTGGCAGTCCAGGGAGCATTGCTTCACTTTTGATGTAGCTGATAACATTCTTTATTAGATAAATCTCTCTCTCTCTCTCCTGGTTCATCTGCATAGAGCTGGACAAGCGGTTATGGTGCCCCCCAGGCCCCGCCACGAATTTCTAGTAGAAAACATCTGCACTGATAGCCATCCAGAGGCGCACCTCTGGAGTCGTGCAATTAATTATACATCTGCACCAGAGCGTCTGTACACAGAGGCAGCTTTTCCCACTGCTCCTCCCGGAGCAGCATGCACCCTAGTGTGTCTCCCTCCTTTCCACAAAAAGCAACCGAACAAACCCCAATTGCAAAATACACTCGAAGTGGGAAAAGTGCAGCTACATGCTTCTGTTTTGACATCCCGAGGTCTGCTCACATCACAAAGTATCAGGTGCTTTGCAGATATATTCCCTACTCCGGTAGCCGCGTGACTTGGGGTGTGTGTGTGTGTGTGTGTGTGTGTGTGTGTGTGTGTGTGCGCGCGCGCGCGTGTGCGTATGTGTGCGCGCGTGTGTCTGTGTGTGCGTGTGTGCATGCGCGCGCGCGCGTGTGTTTCTGCGCATAGCATCTACCCACCCCGCTCTCCCCATCTTCTCTGCCCTTGACCGCACATCCCGGGGTGTATTCCGAAGCCCGGCGGTCCCTCATTCCAGCTAGGCACACAGTCAGTACTAGGGACCCCGGGAAGGGGTGGGGGGCGCTCAGATGTCTGGAATCAGGGGAGCAGCAGCTAACAGCAGCTAGAAAGGCGCTTCCCATCCAGTGGGAATCTGTGAACACGATGAGGCAGGCTGGTCTATCTCCTCTCAGAAAGCACCGCTTCCAGCGTGCCCTCCTACCCAACTGCACTCCCACTCCCACTTCCCCAAGCTGGATAGGCCAGTGGCCGCTCGCCCTGCTGCCCAGGTCTTCAGACAGCTTCTGCTGAAATCTAGGGAAATCGGTAGCGCCTCTGGCCCGGCACTCTGCTTTTGCCCAGGCCCGGAGTTCCTCACAGCTCAGCCCAGTGCGTGTGTCCTCTGAGTGGAGAGGGGTGGGGGGAAGAGGACAACTTGGAGGGGGTTGCTTTTCCTGTCCTCTTGAATTTTCACTTAGGTCCTTAGGCAGTTCGACCTTTTCTGCCCTCTCTTATTCAGTCGGCCTCCAGGGGCTGCAAGTCCGTGAGCGATCTTTGAGACACAGAAAAAGGAAGGTGGAGGACTGAAGACCCAGGGGGAGAGAGAGGGTCGGGTTCTACGTCTGAAGAATGTAGAGAGTGAGGATAAGTTAAGGTGATGGAAAGAAAGAAACCCTATTACCCATTCTCCGGTGCTCAGAGTCTCTCCCCAGCATGGGGAAGCTTTCGAAACCTCGGCGCGAGCAGGGGAGAAAAGTCCCTTGCTTCATTAACCATCAGGGCAGAAACCAGAAACGGAGGAGCAACGAAACCAAAGTGTTTCTGCAAAGGTTTCTTTGCGTCCAGAAAATAGGCATTCTTACAGCTCCCAAAAGTCCCCTCCATTTCCTCCTACTCCATCTTTTTTCTCACATTCTTTGCAACACCTGAAGAAGGTGGCTGGAGGAAATTTTGGGAGAAGTCAGGGACTTTAGCCAAAGAGCTAGACTTACTCTTCCCTTATTTTGATCTTTGAAAAAGAAGCATTAAGCATTTTCCCAGTGCATAAAGTCACACAAAATAATTTATAGTCAAGCAAAACTTTATAGTCACACAAAAATACAAGTGTAAAGAAAAAAAAATTTCGAATTGTGATTAGGTCCAGGTAAAGGATTTCAGTGATCTTTGGGTTTGGACACATTAGGTGCAAGTTTTGAGGCAGAAGAAAACTTTAAAATCGTCTAAGGCTCGTTTCAAGAACCGTTTCTTAAGCAGAGTCTCTAATAGAATGATCTCAGTTTATCACAGTGCATAGGCATGCACAAATAATATGCTTTGACGAGTTTTTCTAAAAGGAGTTAGAGGCAAGTACCACGTGTAAAAGTTAAAACATCTGCTCAAAACAGTTGTTTACCCAGTTTTCTCCATTTTAATACAAGTTAAACAAACTGCTCAAAAAGGGTCATGTCATATAACTGAGGCAGGGTTGCTCTGTGTATGCTCTGAAACTCATCCTTGGGCCCTATGACTTTTCAGTGTTTAAGTGATGTGTAAATAGAATAAGGTCACAGGTGATTGACAAGTTCAAGCTCCTTAGCTCAATTATCAAAGTTGTATTTCCAAATCATGTTCAATCTGATTTTCCTGCCTTACCCTAAGACATCTTAGAAAATCCAATGAAAGCAGACAATTCACACCAAATCCTACACTCCATTATTTATTTATAAAATATTTTTTGTGCTGTGTGCTCCCGTTAATGTTATATGGTTACCATATCCTTCCAACTAAATTTAGAAACATAGCCATCACTTTACTTCAAAAGGCGGCAGCATCATAATTATTAACTTTTGGAAGCTTTTGAAACTTTCTATATACTGTCTCAAAAATTCTCCTCCTCTATTCCTTCCTCCTTCCCAACTGAAATCCACTAGCAGAGTTCAAGAAATAGTCATTCTAACTCAGAGTTTAGAAAGCAAAATGTTGTATTCAGTGTCTAGCTCTCAACAACAAATTAAGAAATCAATTTGCAAGTATAAATATGCTAAGACAAAGTTTAAACTGAACATCTTATTCCAGCATTTTCCTATATATTATTTATAGATAATAAATCTATTTAGATATATTAAAGTATAAAACAAATCTATTCAGCTCAAGGCGCAAACCTCCACATCTGGAAATGCTTCCTTTCCTCCTATCTCTCTCTTTTTTATTTTTTGAAAGAGAAAAAACTGAAATATCCCATACTACCATTAGATGATACCATCAGCTTTTAATCAGCAATGGGCACTCCTATTTAAATTTACAGGATGGATCTTTATTTCATTCATCTTTTCTTTCAGGGGGGAAAGTGAAGCAGGAGAGCCAACCTTATTAATTATAAGATTGATGGGGTGAAGAAAGCCAAAAGAATTTGGATTGCAAATTATTTTGAGAGATATGAATATGTATGACTATACTAGGAACCATAGTCATGAACTCTGACTATGAGGCCTTGGTCTGACTGTTTCTCCAGTGGACTAGATGAGAGTTCAGCCACCACAAACCTAACACGATAAAAGTAGAAATGTTTGAATCAGAGCCAGGGTGGACTCCCATCAAATTTAAAATGAGAATATCTAACCAATTTTGTTGTATGGGGTTTTGATTTCTGACAGCCTGTATTACAAGTTTTAAAAGACTTTTATGATGAAAGATACCATGTCTTTGAGAATATTCTGCTTTGGGGGTTCTTCAACCTTCATATTTATTTTAAACCATATATACAAAACTATGACAAGTGGTTTTCAGTTGTTAAGATTCTTTCTTTCTTTTTAAATGTTACTACTGTTTATTTAGTTTGGAAAACATTTTAGCATTTTAAACATACAAAAAAAGATCAACAAAATGTTGCAAGTATTAGGTAAAGAATGTGCTTTGCTGCATTGTCTCTTTAGTTTTTGAAAAAAAGTTTCCATTTTAAAATGACAGTATTTAACAACCACAACCAAAAAACCACTTTTCATGCCAGCTGAAACCCTATCCCCTTGCCACATCTAAGAATGGCAGCAGACTGCTATTTCATTATATACAAAATGACAACTTTAAGCTAGGTAGATAATCATCATATAAAGCCACTCTAACAGTGCATGCTTTGGGCCATGGCACCTAATGAAAGATCCAAATTAATTTTCCCTAAGGTGTCATAATCCCAAATATTTACAAGAAGAATTTTTCTAGTACATTTAAACACACAGATATATAAATACGCACACATACAGATATAAATACATGCTAGATAGAGATATAAACATATGTAAATAGATAGTATGTGTGTACATGTGTGCGTGTATATGCATGGGTATATGTTTGTATGGGTGTATGGAGATATATATATGCCCCTTCCCCTCCAGATATATAAAGAGAGTGTAAGTTTACAACCTGTGATTTCTAACCTATAACCATAATTGTCCCACACACAAAAGCCTGTAACTTTTTAAAAAAAAATTTTATAGCTACAGAGAGAGGAAAACACTAAATTTCCTTTTCATTTTAAAAAATGCTTGTAAATATGTACAACTTTGATACAGTTTCAAGTTGCTCATAACACCTGTATCCATGACACATGAACCAGGTAAAATGTCTAGAACACCTGTTTCCAATTTTAAAGATTCAATGCTAAAAATGCAATAGAGACTGTATCAAAATAAAGATACTTTAGTGTTTCCCCAACTCTATGGTATTTAAGACAAATAATACAATTTATTCATCATCATGTTCCCCATTGTCTTTTTCCTTCTCCTCTACCTTTTCCCAGGAAGCTTTAGCTGTTTCCTTTGCACTACAAACTTTCCTTTGGACTTATAATCAGCAACATCCTTTTCAGATTTTTCCTTCAGTGTTGCTCCTTATTGTTGTATGGCTGCTTTTCACTGTCACTAGGATTATTCTACATCTCACCAATTTTTTTTCTACATCCCCAATGGATATCTCAGGGTTCGCAGATTTTATCTTGGAGTGAAATTCTGAACAGAATAAGAAGAAGCCAGGCAGGGGTCATTTGGGAGCTTTAGGATCCTTACCCGCCGCGCCCTATCCCCCTTAGCTGGTCCATAATCCTTCATCTCCCTGTCCTACTGCAACTTATCAGCCTTTGCCATTTCTTCCAACTTGGATTTTTCCTTCCCAGACACAGTCTTCCATCTTTCGGAACACTTGTTTGAAAATTCTGCAAAATTGACAGGATTTTTTTTTCTTATGTTCCTCACGGCATGTTTGTACAAAGAATGCATAAGCAGACATTTTGCCTTTTGGTTTCTTTGGGTCACTTTTAGCCATCTCTAGTGTGTTTGCTAGTCTCAAGAATATTTCTATTTAGCATATTTAAAATATAAAGAATACGCTTTGCTGTGTTTAAAGAGAACACACAGAAATACATAATTCCTTACCTTGAGAAAGTAAATTAGATATAAATAGTAGTACACAAAAAGTTGAGGGAAAAATAGAAAATACAATACAGCAGAGAAGGATGAGGGGAAAAGTCCACTCCTTCAGACAAACAGTAATGAAGACTTAGTTTAGTATTATTTAAGGAGGGTGATAAGAGGAAATGATGGAATTTGAATGGTAAGGAAAATAGGAATCTAAGATTTTTTTTAAAGGATTCAATATCTTCTCTTGATGTCAGCTGAAGGCATGTTGATCAGCTTTCTCTTTATGAAAAAGGGGCTTTTGGATCTGAGGTTCTGTAAGGAATACACTATTTCAACTCCCAAGTTAGTTTAGAGAGAGAGAGAGAGAGAGAGAAAGAGAGAGAGAGAGAAAGAGAGAGAGAGAGAGAGAAAGAGAGAGAGAGAGTGCAAGAGTGAGAGAGAGAGGAAGGAGGGAAGGAGGGAAGGAAGGCAGGAAGGCAGGAAGGAAGGAAGGAAGGAAGGAAGGAAAGAAAAGAAAAGATTTTTCATTGATCGATGCTTCCTTTCAGAATGATCTAGCCTGTCATAAAACTTAACATTGCTTAGATATTTTGAAAAGGATGATAAGTTGCAATGAAAATGAAAACGCAAATAATGATGCCCAAAAGGCATAAGCAGATTTTTAAAAAGTTATCTTTGGAATTTTATGAAGGATTCCCAGGTACTGACATTCTTATCACAACTTTTTTAATTGTAAGTGAATATTCAAGCTAAATATTACAGATAGATAGACAGATAGATAGATAGATAGATAGATAGATAGATAGATAGATAGAGATGCAGTCTCAATTTATAATACTCTATTCTCTGTAAGGAGATAATTTGGGGAGGGGAGGAAACCACATACACACCAAACAGAAGAAATGATACCACTACAATTTGCTTAAATCACAAACCCTGAAGTTGATGCATGTCCTTATCAATCAGTCAGGAGATACAGTAAAATACATCTATTGTTTATCAATAGTGACTCTAAAAAAAATCTATTTTGTTCAGTTTAAATGTCCTTCAACATGTTGTAGCTTCATATGATGAAACTGTTCTGAGAACATTATAGGTTAGTTATCTTGTTTCAACTGTTCCTGTGGCCCCCAATGTACTGAAAACTCAAAGCAGAATAGTTCCCTTTTCAGCCTCAAATTAAAGCAATACTTACAATATTACATGGAAGCTTTCCTACTGATGTTTATTCTCCCCGGGGCTCTGACAATGAAATTCTTATTAAATAATAATAAGATATTGACTAGTCTTTTCTGTCAATATGAAGATTTGTTGATCTGTGAAGTTTGTATTGATGAGGCAAGAGTGAGGTCAACAGACAATCTGGAGGGTAAATAAATCTTGATATTGACATAGAAACAAACAGTATTAATAGTTATACTAGCCTTTTTGGGAGGTTATTAGTTACATGCCAGCATGTCCAATAAGCCTAGAGAGAGATATAAAAAGAGTCAGAAGGAAATGCCCCAGAACATCCAAAAATGTCCAACCAGGACATTTAAATTAATATTACTTCTTTACTTTGAGCAATGAGCTCCTTGCTAACCTCCCCCACCAGTCTCCTCTCTTCACCCCAAATTGAATCATACATATGCTCCTTATTTTTTGCATTAAAGAGAATCCTATTCATGCCTGAGATGATCTTATATTTATGATGGCCTATTCTGTCAAATTGTTATTTCTGTAGGTTGCTGTCAAAAACGTCACTCAAAGTTTTCCTTTCCACCTCTCTTTACCCTCTGTCACAGTAACTTAGAGGGTCCAATCGAAGTGGAATCTATTTAGTCTACAACATACAACTGAAAGAACTCCCCCCCCCTCTCTCTTTCTGTCTCTCTGTCTCTGTCTCTGTCTCTCTCTGTCTCTCTGTCTCTCTGTCTCTCTCTCTCTCTCTCTCTCTCTCTCTCTCTCTCTCTCTCTCTCTCTCTCTCCCTCCTCCCCCTCTACACACACATATACATACACACATACATCTCACATCCATGTCTTTCTCTGACCCTCCTGTGTGAGTGTGTGTGTGTGTGTGTGTTTCAGGTTTTGTTTGTTTTTTGTTTATTTTTAGCAGAAAGACCATTGGACAAGGAGTTAGAAGTCTTGGATTTTAGTCCTAGGTTCTGTCATTAATTGTCTGTGTGCCCTTGGGCAAGTCACTTAATCTGTTTAGGTTTTAGATCCTTTTCCAGTAAGGTGAGGACATCAGATTGGATGATCTTGAAGATTTCTTTCAGCTATAATATTCTGTGATTATTTTCTGGGCTTTCAATAGCTGATCATCTAGAAAGGAAGACAGTGAGCACTAAAAGTTAGCATGGGTTAATCAGGACAGGTCTTGCCTTACTAACCTCATTTCCTTTTTGGGGGGTGGGGGAAGACACTAGATTGGTAAGTAAGAGCCATTCTTTAGGCATGAAATATGCTGATTTTGTTAAGGTGTTTGACAGTTTCCATATGAACAAAATGGAAAGGTTTGGGTTAGATGATAGTAGAGGAGGCTTTAGAACTCATGGAAGGATTAGTCTAAAAGAATATTGGTTAATGGATCAATATCATTATGAAAGGAAATCTGAGAATGGAGTGTCCCAAAGATCTAGTCTTAACTCTAAGCAGTGGAATATTTTTTTAATTTAAATTTATTTATTTAACATATTTGGTTTTCAGCATTGATTTTCACAACAGTTTGAATTACAAATTTTCTCCCCATTTCTACCCTCCCCCCCACTCCAAGATGGCTTATATTCTGGTTGCCCTGTTCCCCAGTCAGCCCTCCCTTCTATCACCCCCCTCCCCTCTCATCCCCTTTTCCCTTCCTTTCTTGTAGGGCAAGATAAATTTCTACGCCCCATTGCCTGCGTATCTTATTTTTTAGTTGCATACAAAAACTTTTTTTGTTTTTGAACATCTGATTTTAAAACTTTGAGTTCCAAATTCTCTCCCCTCTTCCCTTCCCACCCACCCTCCCTAAGAAGTCAAGCAATTCCACCTAGGCCACACTTGTATCATTATGTATAACCCTTCCACAATACTCATGTTGTGAAAGACTAACTACATTTTGCTCCTTCCCAACCCATCCCGCTTTATTGAATTTTCTCCCTTGACCCTTTCCCCTTTCCAAAGGGTTTGTTTTGATTACCTCCACCCCCATCTGCCCTCCCCTCCATCATTCCCCCCCCTTTTATTTTTTTTTATCTTCCTCCCTCTTCTTTCCTGTGGGGTAAGATACCCAACTGAGTATGTATGGTATTCCCCCTCAGGCCAAATCTGATGAGAGCAAGGTTCACTCATTCCCCCCTCACCTGCCCTCTCCCCTCCACCCATAGAACTGCTTCCTCTTGCCACCTTTATGCGAGATAATCCACCCCATTCTATCTCTCCCTATCTCCCTCTCTCAGTATGTTGCTCTCTCATCTCTTAATTTCATTTTATTTCTTTTAGATATCTTCCCTTCATCTTCAACTCACCCTGTGTCTGCTCTCTCTCTTTTACATATATATATATATATAGATATAAAAACACATATATATATACACATACATACACATACATACATATACACATAGATATATACATACATACACATTCACTTATATATATACATAAACATATATATATATATATATATATATATATATATATATATATATATATGCATATTCCCTTCAACTACCCTAATACTGAGGTCTCATGAATCATACACATCATCTTTCCATGTAGGAATGTAAACAAAACAGTTCAACTTTAGTAAGTCCCTTGCAATTTCCATTTCTTGATTGACTTTTCATGCTTCTCTAGATTCTTGTGTTTGAAAGTCAAATTTTCTATTCAGTTCTGGTCTTTTCACTGAGAAAGCTTGAAAGTCCTCTATTTTATTGAAAATCCATATTTTGCCTTGGAACATGATACTCAGTTTTGCTGGGTAGGTGATTCTAGGTTTTAATCCTAGCTCCATTGACCTCCGGAATATCGCATTCCAAGCCCTTCGATCTCTTAATGTAGAAGCTGCCAGATCTTGGGTTATTCTGATTAGGTTTCCAGAATACTCAAATTGTTTCTTTCTGGCTGCTTTCAGTATTTTCTCCTTGATCTGGGAGCTCTGGAATTTGGCGACAATATTCCTAGGAGATTTCTTTTTGAGATCTATTTGAGGAGGCGATCAATGGATTCTTTCAATTCCTATTTTGCCCTCTGGCTTTAGAATATCAGGGCAGTTCTCCTTGATAATTTCTTGAAAGATGGTATCTAGGCTCTTTTTTTGATCATGGCTTTCAGGTAGTCCAATAATTTTTAAATTATCTCTCCTGGATCTATTTTCCAGGTCAGTGGTTTTTCCAAGGAGATATTTCACATTGTCTTCCATTTTTTCATTCCTTTGGTTCTGTTTTATAATATCCTGATTTCTCATAAATTCACTAGCTTCCACTTGCTCCAATCTAATTTTTAAAGTAATATTTTCTTCAGTGGTCTTTTGGACCTCCTTTTCCATTTGGCTAATTCTGCCTTTCAAGGCATTCTTCTCCTCATTGGCTTTTTGGAGCTCTTTTGCCATTTGAGTTAGTCTGTTTTTTAAGGTGTTGTTTTCTTCAGTGTATTTTTCAGTATTTTTTTGGGTCTCCTTTAGCAAGTCATTGACTTGTTTTTCATGGTTTTCTTGCATCCTTCTCATTTCTCTTCCCAATTTTTCCTCTACTTCTCTAACTTGCTTTTCCAAATCCTTTTTGAGCTCTTCTATGGCCTGGAGGCTTTTGTTATAGGCTCTATGACTTTGTTGTCTTCTTTAGGCTGTATGTTTTGGTCTTCTTTGTCAGCAAAGAAAGAATGCAAAGTCTGAGACTGAATCTGGGCGCGTTTTCGCTGCCTGGCCATATTCCCAACCAACTAACTTGACCCTTGAGTTTTTCAGTGGGGTATGACTGCTTATAGACTAACGAGTTCTATGCTCCACGTTTGGGGGGGCGGTGCCAGCTCTGTCAGAGCCACACTCCTCCTTCCCCAAGAACCCCCAGTCCAGACTGGGCTTAGATCTTCAGCAGGCTGTTGCACTCCTGCTCTGATCAGCCACTTAATTCCTCCCACCAGGTGGGCCTGGAGCAGGAAGTAACAACAGCTGTAGCTGCCCCACCTCCGCTGCCCCCGGGGCTGGAAGCCGAACCGCGAACTCCTTCCACTCTCGCAGCTTTTCCCACTAACCTTCTCCGCAGTCTTTGGTGTTTGTGGGTCGAGGGGTCTGGTAACTGCCACAGCTCACATATTCAGGGCGCTAGGGCCCCCTCCGCCCAGCTTCTGGTCTGGATGGTCCACGCCGCTCAGGCTGGGCTCTGCTCCACTCTGTTCCCAGCTCCCAGCTCCCAGCTCCCAGCTCCCAGCTCCGTGTGGAATAGACCTCACCCAGAGACCATCCAGGCTGTCCTGGGCTGGAGCCCTGCTTCCCTCTGCTGTTCTGTGGGTTCTGCCGTTCTAGAATTGGTTCAGAGCCATTTTTTATAGGTTTTTGGAGGGACTCGGGTACAGAGCTCACTCTAGTCCCTGCTTACCAGCCGCCATCTTGGCTCTGCCCCCTCTGAATATTTTTTTGATTAATGAATTAAAGGCTTATTAGTCAAATTTTCAGATGATAAAAAGTTAGGAGGGATAGTTAGGAAATTAGAGGACAGGATTAGGTTTCAAAATCTCCCCTGGCTAGAACAATAAGTAAGATCTAATAAGAAGAAATTTAGCAGGTATTAATATGAAGTCTTATACTTGGATTCAAAAAATTGACTATGCAAGTACAGGTCGAGGTAGATAACAGTTTGTATGGAAAAGGGGTAAGGGTTTAGAATTATTTCAAGATCAGTATGAGTCAACAGTGTGACAGAGCATGTAATGTCCAGAATGAAGGGAAAAATAGTCGTTCTATGCTCAGCCCTGGTAGAACCATTTCTGGAGTATTGTCTGCAGTTCCAAGTATCATGTTTGAGGAAGAATATTGACCAGCTATAATGTATCAGGAAAGAGTAACCATGAGAGATTAGAGAACTGGAGACCATGCTGTACAAGAACTAGTTGAAACAATTGGGGTTGTTTAACTTAGAGGAGAGAACTTGGAAACTTGGGGGACACAGACCAGGAACTCCATGCTAAGATTGAATCCTACCTTAGATGTTATTGACCTGGGGAAGTCATTTAATCTCTCTCAGTCTCAGTTTCTTTATCTGTAAAATGCTATAATGATAATAGTACGTAATTCACAGGATTGTCATAAGGATCAAATCAAATGACTATATCTATGTATATATAATATGTATATGTATCTATAACATACATACTTTGCAAACTCGAAAGTACTATAATAACTATAGTTACTAACAGTTAGATGATATTTACTATGTATCATGCACTATGCTAAACACTTTATAATAATTATCTCATTTGATCCTCACAACAACCCTGGGAGGTGGGTACTTTTATTATCTCTACTTTATAGATGAGGCAACTGAGACAAACAGAGGTTAAATGACTTGCCTAGGGTCACACAGCTAGTGAGGAGAAAGGCAGATTCAGCTGTTTAAAGAAGTGAGTTTCCCATCACTGCCCATCTCCAGGTGGAAGTTGTAAGACCTCTTGCCAGGATGGTGTAAAGCAGAGATAGAAAACAGTTTGTTGCCTAGCAGGCCACATGTGTCCCACAACACTCCTGAGTAGGCCCAACCGGATTAAAATGTGATTGGGAAATATTTAGCAAAATAAATAAAGCAATGTGGAACATAGATAATTTTATTATGTGGTTTTCTAAGTCAATATGTGGCCAGCAGGGGTTTTTGTGGCCCCCATTTCTATTTCAGTTTCTGTTCAAGTAAAGGTTGAACTAGATAACCCCTGAGGTCCTTTCCAATTTTAAGGTTCCGTGATTCTAAGGTTTCTTGCAAGTCTATGATTTTATGATTAATATGAGATTTTTTTTTCTGGAGGCACCCAGAGCTAGGCTTACCCCAAAGCCAACCTGAGGAGTGCTCAACATCAAGATGTCAGCTTGGTGAACAGCATCTCTATTTGTCAAACTGACCTCCTTTTCCTTTTGCCCCTTCTCTTCCTTTCCCTCCTTTTCTTCCTCCTCTCTCTGCTTCACTCAGCAGGGCTATCTCCAGTCATCCTGATTTATATCTTGCCACTGGACCCAGATAGCTCCAGAAGATAAAGCGAGGCTAGTGAGTTTGCACAGCCCTCCCTCACTTAAATCCAATTCACTTGCAAGTCACAGTATCACCTTCCTGATGTCATGGTCCTTTTCAAGAATGAAGGACAAACAACAACCTATGAGTAGTCCAAGCTGGCCCACTGAGGACTCCATTGGCCAGTTCCAGTTCTAATGCAGCCAGTTCCGATGCAGCTCCTTTCTTCCCCCCTCCCTCTCTTCCTCCCTTCTTCCCTTCCTCCCTTCCTTCCTTCTTTCCTTCCTTCCTTCTTTTCTTCCCTTCCCTCCTTCCCTCCCCTGCCCTCCCCTCCCCTCCTTCCTCTCCCTCTGCATCCGGGGCCATCTTCAGTCATCCTGATCTATACCTTGCCACTGGACCCAGATGGCTCTGGAGGAGAAAGTGAAGCTGGTGACATTGCACAGCCCTCCCTCACGTAAATTCAACTCCCTTGCAAATCATGGCATCACCTTCCTGATACCGTGGTCCTTTTCAAGGATGAAGGACAAACAAACAACAACAGCAACAGCAGTCTCATTCAAGCTGGAAGTGCAGTGGCCACGTATGGCCCGATCCCACAGCAGATTGGCAGAGAAACCTTAACTTGCTCTGTCTTTTGGACTTAGACCCAGTTCCCAACTCCTCAGTCAGCTTGCTGGTCCTCCACTCCAATAGTTGATCATACTGGTAGTGGGCTTAGTATGGACACCCCATGGTCTTTATATTGCATCTCAGAATTCTCAGACTCAGGAGATCCACCAGCCAAATCCTCTGGAACAGCAGGTTCCACAGACGTGCTGTCACACCCAACTCTGTCTTTCTTTTCACTTAGTTCTATGAATTGCTGTCTGCTCGGGAGCAATTTATCCAGCCTAAAAGTATCATGAATAATGGAGGTGTTTTAAGGAGGAAAATCCTGTCCATCAGCGTGTCACTCAAAGAATCCCAGGGTTTTTTTTGGTTTGTTGGTTTGGTTTGGTTTTTGGCTCTAGGACTTTATTGTCAGGTTGACTATTGCCCCAGGGGCTGGGGCAGGGGGGCCCCCAGGGCCAGGGAGGCAAGGACAGAAATGATCAGGGCTGTTTGGATTGGGGCCAGAGGCAGGTGGTAAGAGAACTAAAGAAAAGGTTCTGTTTGGTGGTCTTGGCCAGGTCAGCCATGTGCTGCTACACCTCCTGCTCCAATCGAAACTGCCATTGAAGACCTCCAGAGGGTCTTCCTCTTGTGCATAGTTCTCTAGGACTGTCTGGATGTCCTCCACCCTATTCAGGGTGATGGTCTTGAGGAAGACAAACAGGTCAAGTAGGGTACGGTCATCAGAGTTCCATCCCAGAATGGCAGAGCCACACCGTTGTAAGACTGAAGCCTTCTTACAGTCTACCACGACCACATGTGCTGGGTCTCTGTTCAGGCAGATGTCCTTGATATGGTGCCCACCCATGTAGTATGTAGCATCCTGGAACAGGAGATAGGAGATAAAGTCATGGTGGTCCACACTGTCAATGAGGGGAAATGCTGTTATGCCAGGCTCTGAGGTGAAGATCACAATCTCATGGAGTTGGGCCAGCTGCTGAAAAAGGGCCTTGATCCCTGGATGCTTCTTGAACCGCCAACATGTGGCCAGGGACCACTCGGGGTACAGCAGGACTCCCGTCAGCTCCAGGACAAGTGTATACGGGAGCTGGTAATATGACTCTGGCAGAGGGTCAGGGAGGAGGTAGGGGCTGATGGGCTCAATGATCATCCATCGATGATCCTTAAAATACTTGTTATGTTCACAGGAGCTGCTGAACCAACACAGGATCATTGTCAAACTCATCTGGAATCTTCACATCCTTCTCATCCACAGAGTTGTTTCCAAAGATGTAAATTGTGCTCATGCCCCACTCCTCAGCTCCAAGGAACCCTGCCACCCAGATCCCCAGCTTCTTGGCATAGCTGGGGCCCTGCTGTTGTTGCTTCTGTGGCGGCTGCGGCTTTCGATGTGTGGGCAAAGGTAAGTGTTGTCCTCTCTGTCCTGGGCCGCCCAGTGGGGTCACCATCTGCGCGCACAAGGACCTGGGCAAAGGCAGGAGCTTGAGCTGGGGCCGCAGCCATAGCCTCAGCCAATGCCCGCTCTGCAGGCCTGAGGGCAGTGCCACTGCAGCCACCGAGGCCCCCATCTTGCTCAGATGTTACAGCCGCCACCGGCAGAACCTCAATTTTAATGACAGGACAACTGCTCTACCACATATCCTGAAAAATGCAGTGATTCAAGTCATGCTTTCTACTCATGGTTTATTTCACTAGACTGTGAGCTCCTTGAGAGAAGGGACTGGTGTTTACCTTTCTTTTTATCCCAAGTACTTAGCACAGTGCTTTGCACATAGTAGGTGCATAATAAATGTTTATTGACTTCCTGGCTGACTTTGCGATTTTCCTGCTTATCATATTGATGTACCTCATGTGTCCACAGTAGCCATACCTTGTATGTCCCCTATGGACCTGCTCAACATGACTAGGGAGTGCAGTAGGGTCGACTTTTTATGTTTGTGACATTACCACAGGAGTAATCAGGCAGAAGAGAGGTCACTTTGGGAGGAGAGATAGACCCCATCCCTTTTCTTTGGGTAGCAAAAAGGGGAAGGAGAGTTGAAGACTATTATTAGAACTCCTGGAAAGAATATTCTGAAGACCTTCCTCTTTCCTAATCTTCACTTTCCCTTAGGGGTTAACAGCAATGCCGAATTTACTGCATCTGGGCACAGGGGGAACTGAAGGGACCTGAATTTGAATACATGCACTGTTAATTACCATCTGAGTGATTTTGATAAAGCCACTTCATCTCTCCCAGTCTGAGTTTCTTCATCTACAGAATGTGGGGTAATAACATTTGCACTTTTTTTTACATGTCTGTTGTGAGACTTACATGAGATAATAGCTGACTTTTTGCCCAATAGAATTTAAATTAATTGTGAGCAGGGACAGTTTTTAAGTTTTGGTTTTGTATTTCAGGTATTAGCACAGTGTCTTGCACACTGTAGGGGCTTAATAAATGCTTGAGTTATTTGAGAAAAGAAGCCAGAAATTACAAATTGTAGGTGCTTCTTATCAATTGTTTTATCAAACATCAAAATTGCATAGAAGAAGGTTTGTTTTTCAGATATATTCTTAAAAAACATTTGACCTGCAAATAATCTTGTCTTGTAGAAATGGGCTTGCTCTCAGAAAATTCTTCCTAACATTTAATCTACATCATTCTTAGGGAAAATTAAGCCCTGGATACTGATACTAGGAATTTTCAAAATTAAGTTCCCTATTACCCTTCTTTTCTAAGTTTTAGTCCAATACTGAGAGAAATTGCAGAAATAAGAAGGTGGCATAGGGAAAAGGGCCAAAAACACAGTACGAGATTAGAGCTGCCAGAAGCTAGAAATACTTTATGAAGAAACTTTTCAATTTACACATTGTCTTTCATGTATGCACACAACATCTAAGTCATCTTAGACTCCTTCCCCTTCCCAGGTACAAAACATTCAGCAGACAACTCATGTAGATTCTATTCCCACAATATAGCTTGTATTTTTCTCTTATTGTTCTCACCACCTATTCAATGAATCCTAATGGCTCCCTATCATTTCTAGGATCAAACATAAAATCTCCTCTTTGGCATTCAGACCCTTTCACAACCATCTGGCCCCTTCCTACTTTTCCATTCTTCTAACACCTTACTTTTCCACCATCCCACCATCCACTTTCCCACCTCCCTTCCATATACTTTGTGATTCAGTGACACTTGGCCTCCTTGCTGTTTCTTGCATAAGATTGACCTCCAGAATCCAGGTATTTTTCACTGACTATTCCTCTTATCTGGAATGTTTTCCTTCTCTATCTCTCTACCTCCTGGCTTTCCTGGCTTCCTTCAAGCTTCAGCTTCTATGAGAAGCCTTTACTGATTCTCCTTAATGCTAACACCTTCCCTCTATTGATTATCTCTAATTTATCCTATTTGTACATAGTTGTTTCCATGTTGTCTCCCCCATTGAAAGCAGGAATTGTCTTTTGCCTTTCTTTGTAGCCCCAGCACTTAGCACAGTGCCTGGCACATAGTAAATGCTTAAAAAACTATTATTGACTTACTGATGGACTATCACCATTCTCATTACTTTTCCCTTGGGCTATTGCAATAGCTTTTTATAGCTGTCTTATCCTTCAGTCTCTATCTTCCTATAATCCTCTGTATCCTCCTGTCCTTCAGGCTCTTCCTTCTCTATCCTCTATACTGTTTACTTGATTTATCTCCCTAATGCATGAACTGGATTATGTCATTGAACTATTCAAAAATCTTCAGTGACTTCCCATTGCCTGCCAAACAAAGTCCTAACTCTTTAGCTTCACATTCAAGGTCCTTTGCGATATAGCACCATCTAGTTCTCCAGCCTTCTGTCATACCATTCCCTCTCACAGTCTCTAACCAAACTCAGTTGTGTGTCATCCCTTCAATGTGTTTTATGTTCTTCTACTTCCATACTCTTACTGTTTCCTAGGCATGAAATGGATTCCCTTCAAATTCAGAATTTTGGAGTTAGGGTGAGGAGTAAGGGAAATGCACTGACAGAAACCTAAGATGTAATTACAAAGAATCAAAGAGATTATACCAAACCAGTTATTCCTACCCCAAATTAGTACATTTATTGAATGCATCAGAATACCTTGTTCATCCCTGGGTATAAAGTCATGTGTACTTTGGATAGGAAGCAGGGGGCTTGGAGTGGGAGAGAAGGATGATAGCAATTGACTACTCACAACACCCCTCACCCCAGTCCTAGCAGAACAGGTCACTTCCTAGCTGGACCTCATGCATGCTTTGGGTATCCCAAGTTCTAGGCAACCCCATGACTCAGGGTGACTGTGTCACTGAAGTGGATTAATGGTCCCTCTGTTCTTATGAAGGAATGAATGAAAAAAGGATGTTTTTATGTCAGTAAGTCATAAATCAGTTCTCTGGGCCTCAATTTTGTGGTTTTTCCTTGAATTTACAAATGAACTCTTATGCCCCATCTCTATCTTTCATTAAGGCTTAGCTCCATTGCTATCTCCTGAAAGAAATTTTTCCTCAGACCTTAGTCAAGCCAACAAGCAGAAACCCTCTTAAGTTCCCTATTATCTCTTTGCCTTCAGCTGGAATTGATTCTCTCTCTCATCTTCATTTGACTTCCCAGCACTTTGTGCTAGGAAGCACTTTTCTCATGCACTTGCCGTATTCTAATTTATACTTGATGTGTGTTCATGTCTAATAACGTGGTTTCTTTTGCATCCTCCCAAAATAGCAAGGGCTTGTTTATATTTGCTTCTATTCCTCATCCATCAGTAGAGCATTGCACATAGTAGGTGCTTAAAAAGGTTTGATGACTGACTAAGCACATGAATAAAATCTTAGGCAGAAATGATGTTTTGTCCATCAAGCCTCTTTACAATTGAATTATTTACTTTTTCTTATGTTGTCATCCTTTAAAACTAGTTTCATCCTTTAAGGCTGACAAGTGGCTGGATCGGCAGCATCATTAATAGAAGCATCAATTTTAGAAGCTATACTTCTGGAAGTGGAATAAAAGGGAGGTGTTACCCAGAGTTTAAGATACCCACTGGTAATGAGGGTATTTGAGTGATAGTAATTGGCAAGGAGAAAGAACTTAAAGATCTATCTGGAGACCTACCATCACAGTCTCTGGGCACCCTGCCAGACACAGGCTAAAAACAGTAAGAAAAATATGCTATTGGGCTTCTTCTTTGTTATAAATGTCATTGGTCAGAGGTTAAAGAGATATTCCTGAATCATAACTTCTAGACTTTTTGTTCCATGACTAGGGGAAAACTTGACTAAACAAGTGCTTTAGATAACTCAAATGGATTTCTAGAAATGGGATAGAGCTTTCTCTTTATAACCCAAAGTAGCCCTCCCATTCTTGGCCCTAAATTCCCTCAAGTGAGAGAATTGACAGGAATGTATGTATGTGTGCGTGTGTGTGTTTACACACACGCACACATACATTTGGGTTTAATGCTGGTCCCATACTTTCAGATCAGTATCTAAAACTACCCCCCTCCCCATTTGATGCTAAAAGATTTTACTTCCTTAACTTTGAAGATATCCATTTTGTCTGTGATGTGAACTAGATTTTTGCAAAGCTTTCTCTTTAGATCTACCACAAAAAACCATTAGTGATTGAATATTAAAACGGTAGTATACTATTCTCCACTGGTCTCATCTCTAAACAGGAAAAGAAATCAGACGTATCATGGGAGAATAATCACTGGGGGAAGCACACCGGTGGGGACTCATGAACTATGGTATTGAAAAAACACACCCCAACCCCTCATAGTTACCCTTAGAACATTGAGGCTTGATATATCATGGGATGTTTGGGGATCTAGCCTGTCAGTGTGAGAGGGGTTAGAAAAAGTAGCCCCAAAACATGCTACAACAGTCCATAATTTCAAAGACACTCAACATGTTCATTCCAGCTGTCAAATTGTCTACAAAACCCAAAACAACTGGTGAATTTGGTCAATTCGGCTAAACAAAATAATCCACTCACTGAATAAATCTGTCATACTGGTTAGCTAAATTGACTGGTTATTTAGCTTCACTGATTAAGCTGGAAATCCTGTGTAGACAGAGATACTGCAGAAAATTAGAGAGAATTGGGTGCGATATATTATCCACAAAAAACTAAAATTAGGTTGGAAGAAATGTTTATTCCACATGGGCCTTTAAAATTGTATCTAGATGGTATTTGATAAAAGTACTAAACTATAAACACTATAGACATTTTAGAGTTAGCTAAATGAATATTGTCAGGCAGCTTGGACAAGTGGGCCATTTATTTTAGTTTTGATCTGTCTTCTCTTTTATCACCCAAGCCCCATTAGTTTGATCTTTTGGATATATTACTTAGGAAATAACAGTTGCAACCATTACTTTCCCAATGGTTAAAGCCAAATAAGAGAGGCATAAATAAGGCATAAGTAGAGGAAAAAGTAGGGTTCTAATTTTATGGATGATGCATTAAATAAAGGTAGAAAATTGTATAAACAGATAAGGGATGATTTTCATGCCGTGGAGACCACAATGTATTAATAACATTGGTAGTGAAAAGGTTCCAAACAATAAAAGCAATAAATAAGTCAAAAGATGTGTTTCTCTATAGAACAAGGAAAATATCAAGTAACATGGAGACCTTATATATACAAATGCATTTATGTCTTTCTGACCTTCTGAATCTTGATTGGAATTTTGATGCCCCTGGTATCAGTGAAGTTACAATCTGGTGGAATTTCTGGATCTCAATTGTGCTGTCAAGGGGTAATTCTTTCTGATAATAAGGTAGCTAGTGGTCCCTGGGAGAGGAGGGAAAAACAATTGGCTTAAGAAAGCAGAAATATATACTGAAACCTAGAGCTGGCTCTTGGCAGTGACCCAACTCTTCTTTCTCAAAGTGTTTGCCATCATCGTAATGAAAAAAATTGTGTGAGTTGTGCAACTCACTGAAAAAAAGGGGGGGGGGGTGGATCAAACAGAACAGACAAAATACAATAACAAAAAGAATGAGATTTAATTCATTTGGGAATGGTATTGTGAAAGCAGGTTGCTTTTGGTTTGCTACACTCTTGGGTCGCTAGCCAAATATGTGGATCACATTAAATAGAAGTATGTTGCTTATTTTAAAGTAAATTATTATCAAATGACTATACTTCAAACATTTTTTTTGCTTGAATTTTAAGTCATTTGAGTTTGAAACATATGCCTTTACTAAATGGAGAACATTTTGTCACAAAAATAAATCGACAACCTAATTCTTGAATGCTCTTGCTAGCAAAAATTTCAAGGTCCAGTGGAAGAATAAATGTTGAAAATAAGGTTGTGCCAATGACAAAAGTAGTCTTCCTCATTATCTCTAGTGATTTTTTCCATCTATTAAGCCAAAGATGGGCTTGAACAATTGTCACATTTAACCTGAATGCAGATTTTAATCAACTTTCAAATTAAGTATCTTAAATTCCCACTTGCATAACATATCAATACCTGAATGACAAAGAATATCTTTTCCAATAAGTGTTCCTTGAAAATCATAGGAACAATCAATAATTTCATCAAAGAGAATGACAATGATGACACAACATTTCAAAATTTATGAGATGCAGCCAAAGCAGTAGTTAGGGGAAATTTTATATCTCTAAATTCTTGCATGAATAAAATAGAAAAAAACCCAGATTAATGAATTGGGTATGTAATTTAAAAACTAGAAAAAGAACAAATTAAAAATCCCCAATTAAACACCAAATTAGACATCCTGAAAATCAAATGAGAGATTAATAAAATTGAAAGTAGGAAAACTATTGAACTAATAAATATAACTAAGAGTTGGTTTTATGAAAAAACCAATAAAATAGATAATCCTTTGGTTAATTTGATTAAAAAAAAGAAATAAGAAAACTAAAGTACCAGTATCAAAAAAAATGAAAAGTGTAAATTCACCACCAATGAAAAGGAAATTAAGACAATTATTAGGAGCTTTTTTGACCAAATGTATGCTAATAAATCTGACGATCTAAGTGAAATGGATGAATATTTATGAAAATATAAATTACTTAAATAACCTTATTTTAGAAAAAGAAATTGAACAAGCCATCAATGAACTCCCTAAGGAAAAAAATCTCTAGAACCAGATGGATTTACAAGTGAATTCTATCAAACATTAAAAAAATTAATCCTAATACTACATAAACTATTTGGAAAAATAGATGAAGGAGTCACACCAAATTCCTTTTATGACACAAATATGGTACTGATACCTAAACCAGGAAGAACCAAACATGAAAAGAAAATTATAGACCCATTTCTTTAATGTATGTTGATGCAAAAATTTTAAATAAAACATTAGCAAAGAGAATGCAGGAATTTATCACCAGAATAATAATATACTATGACCAGGTGGGATTTATACCAGAAATGCAGGGCTGGTTCAATGTTAGGAAAACTAGCATAATTGACCGTATCAATTATAAAACTAGCATTATTGATTATCTCAAAAGATGCAGAAAAAGCTTTTGACAAAATACAGCACCCAATCCTATTAAAAACACTAGAGGGCATAGGAATAAATGGAGCTTTCCTTAAAATGATAAGTAGTATCTATCTAAAACCATCAGCAAGCATTATCTGTAATGGGGATAAGCTAGAAGCATTCCCAATAAGATCAGAGGTGAAACAAAGATGCCCCCTTATCACCACTATAATTCAATATTGCACTAGAACTATTAGCTTTAGCAATAAGAGAAGAAAACAAAATTGAAGAAATTAAAATAGGTAATGAGGAAACAAAACCATTACTCTTTGCAGATGATATGATGGTATACTTACGGAATCCTAGAGAATCAATTAAAATACTACTTGAAATAATTAACAACTTTAGCAAAGTCACAAGATATTAAATAAATTCACATAAATCATCAGCATTTCTTTATATTACTAACAAAACCCAGAAGCAAGAAATAGAAAGATAAATAAGAGAAATTTCATTTAAAATAACTGTAGACCACATAAAATATTTGGGAGTCTATTTGCTAAGACAAGCTCAGGAATATATGAGCACAATTACAAAACACTTTTCACACAAATAAAGTCATATCTAAACAACTGGAAAAATATCAATTGCTCATGGGTAGGCCCAGTTACCATAATAAAAAAATGACAATTCTACCTAAATTAATTTATTTATTCAGTGCCATACCAATCAAACTACCAAAAAGAAATTTAGAGAGCTAGAAAGAATAATAAAAAAAAAATCATCCGGAATAGCAAAAGTTCAAGAATATGAAGGGAATTAATGACAAAAAAAATGCAAAGAAAAATGGCCTGGCTGCACCAGATCTAGAACTATGTTATAAAACAGCAATCATCAAAACTATTTGGTACTGGGTAAGAAATGGAGTGGTGGATCAGTGGAATAGATTAGGTATACAAGCCATGGTGGTAAATGATTATGTTAATCTACTGTTGGATAAACTCAAAGGCTCCAGCTTCTGGGATAAGAACTCACCATTTGACAAAAAGTCCTGGGAAAACCAGAAAATAGCATGGCAGAAACTAGGCATAGACCAACATCTCACACCATATACCAAAATAAGGTCAAAATGGGGACATGATTTAGACATAAAAGGTGATACCATAAACAAATTAGGAGAGCAAGGAATAGTTTTACCTGTCAGATCTATGGATAAGAGAAGAATTTATGAACAAACAAGAGATAGGGTACATTACAAAATGGATAATTTTGATCACATTAAATTAAAAAGGTTTTGCACAAACAAAGCCAATGCAACCAAGATTAGAAGGAAAGCAGAAAGCTAGGAAACAATTTTTCCTGCAAGTGTCTCTGATAAAGGTCTCATTTCTAAAATATATAGAGAACTGAGTCAAATTTATAAGAATACAAATCATTCCTCAATTGATAAATGGTCAAAGGATATGAACAGGTAGTTTTCAGATGGAGAAATCAAAGCTGTCTATAGACATATGAAAAAATGCTCTAAACCACTATTGATCAGAGAGATGCAAATTAAAACAACTCTAAGGTACCACTTCACATCTATCAGATAAGCTAATAGGACAGAAAAAAAAATGATAAATGTTGGAGAAGATGTGGGGGAAATTGGGACACTAATGCATTGCTGGTGGAGTTCTGATCTAATTCAACCATTCTGGAGAGGAATTTGGAACTATGCCAAAAGGACAATCAAATTGTGCATACCCTTTGATCCAGCAATACCACTACTAAGTGTTTATTTCAAAGAAATCATAAAAAAGGGAAAAGGAAGTACATGTACAAAATTATTTATAGCAGCTCTTTTTTGCAGTGGCAAAGAATTGAAAATTGAGGGGATACCCATCAACTGGGGAATGGCTAAAGAAGTTGTGGTATATGAATGTCATGGAATACCATTGTTCCAGAAGAAATGATGAGCAGGCTGATTTCAGAAAAACCTAGAAAGACTTACATGAATTGAGTTGAGTGAAGTGAGCAGGACCAAGAGAACATTCTATACAATAATAGCAACATTGTGTGATGATCACTTATGATTGACTTAGCTTTTCTCAAAAATACAATGATCCAAGACAATTCCAAAAGACTCATGATGAAAAATGCTATCCACATCCAGAGAAAGATCTATAGAGTCTGAATGCAGGTCAAAGTATACTAGTTTCACTTTTTTGTTTTTGTTTTTGTCTTTTTGTGACTTTTACCTTTTGTTCTATTTCTTCTTTCACATCATGACTAATGTCTTGCGGGGGGATGGGAGAAAAAAATTTGGAACTCAAAATTTTATAAAAAAATGAATGTTGAAAATTCTCTATATGTAATTGGAAAAAATATTCGTATGTGCGTGTGCATGCGTGTGTGTGTGTGTGTCTGTGTGTGTGAGTGTAGCACACACCAATAATCTAGCTGATGAAAATATTTTGAAACAGCTTACCTACATTGATATATCAGCCAAACTACCTAGGTAGCTAGGTGGTGCAATGGGTAGAGAGAGGACCATGGAGTCAGGAAGACTGAGTTCTAATCTGGCTTTAGAGACATACTGGCTGTATAACCCTGGGCAAGTCATTTAATCTCTATTTGCTTCAGTTTCCTCAACTACAAAATGGGGACAATAACAGCATTTACCTTACAAATTTGTTGTGAGGGTCAAGTGAGATAATATTTATGTAAGGGCAAGCAAAGGGGGACTTTTACTGTGTTTTTCTTTTGGAGTGCTTCTCAGCACCAAGGAAAATCAAGTGCCCTTGACTGAGTCTTGCCTTTGTTTGTAGGAAGACCCACACCCTTTTGCTAATTAGGTCATGAAAGGTGTGAAGTCCTTGGGCCCTGAAAATAGGTATATGTACTCTGTGGTTAGCATTTTGCTTGGGGCTCACTGGTCAGAAGAGCGTTGGTGAGGAGACTCTGGGTAGCTGTTAAGGTGCCCCTTGGCTTTGAAAACCAAGATGTTGGTGCTTTTCTCTCTGGTAACCGTGTATGTATAACTATGGTCAGACAGATAGAAGCCAATCTGTTGATTTGTGTTATTTTTCTCTGTTTGTAATTTCTGGTTGCAATTTCTGTTTGTATTTGCTCTGAAGTTCAGGGTGCTGACTTTTTACCCTGAACTAAGTGAATGACATATATATGTTTGATTAAAGTGAGATTGTAAACCCCTCTAAGTTGCTTTCCTTAGAAAAGTAGCTCAAAGAACCTGTGCTAGCAGCCCTCCTGTGTGCTGGTGCTATTGGACTTACACCTCCACAGTAGCTGCAAGTAACACTGTTGTTACAGTTTGTAAAACACTTAACACAGTATCTGACACATAAGAGATGCTATATAAATGTTTGTTCTTCATCCTTCACAATTTAGTAGATTGCACATGAATTTAAATGCTATTTTTATCCATGTTGTCTAAGCTGGTGTTCAGACTCTGTGTCTTCTTTTCTCAACTATTCTTAAGGACATAACAAATTATTGAAGTGGATGTCTCAGCATCCCACAGGAGAAAGTTCATATACATAGTGGATGGGAAAAGGAGCTATTAGACAAGTAGAGAGGTTCTGCTCAGGATCTGTGACTCCCTATCACCTATTATGTTAAATTTACTCTGTATAGAATTTAAGGATCTTTAGAAAGGACCTTCCTATTTTTCCAATGTTATATCTTTATGGCTTCCAAAAGAACTCTCCTTTCCAGGAAACCTATCCTTTTTACAGACCTTGTTAATTAATATCTCGGAGTTCATCATACTTTACTATGCTAATTTATTTTAATCACTTTTTTTCCAAAACCCTAGACAAATACACAAAGGATTATAAAACCATTCATACTCTTTGATCCAGCAATACCACTACTAGGTCTGTATCCCGAAGAGATTGTAAAAAGGAGGAAAGGACCCCCATGTACAAAAATATTTATAGCAGCTCTTTTGTGGTGGCGAAGAATTGGAAACTGAGGGAATGCCCATCAATTGGGGAATGGCTCAACAAGTTGTGGCATATGAATGTAATGGAATACTACTGGGCAAAAAGAAATGATGAGCAGGCAGATTTCAGAAAAACCTAGAAAGACTTACATGAACTGATGCTAAGTGGAGTGAGTAGAACCAGGAGAACATTGTACACAGCCACACTGTGCAATGACCAACTCTGATAGATTTAGCTTTCCTCAGCAATACAATAATCTAAGACAATTCCAAAAAACTCAAGATGGAATATGCTATCCTCATCCACAGAAAGATCTATGTAGTCTGAATGCAGATTGAAGCACACTATTTTCTCTTTTTTTTCTTTCTCGTGGTTTCTCCCTTTTGTTTAAATTCTTCTTTCACAACATGACTAATGTGGAAATATGTTCACATTGCAATGTGTTGGAATATGTTCATGTGGAAATGTGTACATGTATAGCTTATATCAAATTATATGCTGTCTTGGGAAGCAGAGAGAGCGGAGAGGGAGAAAAAAATTTGGAACTCAATCTTATAAAAGTGACTGTTGAAAACTATCTTTACATGTACTTGCAAAAAATAAAATACTAGTAAGGAAAATAATATAAATGAAATCAGCATGATAATGAAAAAGCAAAATGAGAATAATAATTACAGTAAAAATCAATTTCATTTGTTGGTAGAAACCCTAATAAATCCTTTAAGCGTGGTGAAAAGCAAAAATAAAATCATATTAAAAGATATTTTGCCATAAAATAAACACCCTAGACAAAATTAACTTCTTTCAGACAGCCTTTCCTCTCTTTCTGTCAAGCTTAGATCCCCTTAATACTGCAGTGTGGATAGATAATCCATGAATCTACTTAAAACTTTGAGCATAATTATACTTTCTCCTTTTACTAAATTTCTGGGTAATTATTGTCTTGAACTACTCTGTTATGCAGTATTTCTTTCCATTTTCCTGAAAACAGACTTTTTTTGTTTCGAAGGGGAGGGGATGCCTCCTCATTCTAGAATTCCAAAATTTACTGAAAGAATATTTGCTCAGGCCATCCATACCCTTCATGGTTTTGTAATCTTGAATGATATACCCTCTCCAGATTGCATCCTAATCATTTTAATCTGACCTCATAAGGCAGACCCTTGATCATTTGTTTGCCCTTCTCTGGACCTTCTCCAACTCTATTATATCTTTCTCAAAGTGCAGTGGCAGGAATTGAAAAAATATATTCCAGGTTCATATGAATCATGGATCTGTAAAGAGATAGAATGCTGCTTTTGGTTTTTTTATTCTTCTCAGTATATTTCTTGATGATGCCTAAGATTCTGTTGACCTTTTTGGCCACAGAAACACATGGTACTGATATTTTTCAGGGAACAGTTTACTTTAAATCTTGGGTCCCTTTCCAGAGTTGTGTTATAAATGATAGCTTATGGACCATCATCTTTGGTTTCCTTCTTTGTTTTACTTATACACATCAAAATTCACAAGTCACATTTCCTGTTTGATTGTGGAGCAATGGATCTAAAGTTAGAGGACCTGAGTTTTAATACTGAGTTTAATACTGGTTTTACTGCATTACTTTGGACACCTCAATAAACCTCTGGGCCTTATTTTCCTCATCTGTAAAATGAAGGTGTTCAACTGGATGACCTCTAAGTTTCTTTTGAGCTCTAAACCTCTGATCCTATGAATGAGATCTTCTTATATAGCCTTGACAGATTGACAACGACTTGTTCAAATACTGCTTTTGTACACATCAACCTCTTATAAGATAAAGTCCAAATAATGGCATTCATGACCCTTTAGAAACTGACCCCATCTACATTTCCAATTTTGTTATCCACTTACTTTCCTTCACTCCATCCAATGCCCTAACCCAGAGCAAGCAATTCATATCCCTACCTTTGTCCTCTCACTCACAGTATTCTGCCTTTGGAGATCACTCTATTCATACCCCTCTGCTTAGCAAGTTGCTACTCTACATTCACGACTCACTTCAGATTCCATTTCTTCCATGAAACTTTTTGTAACTGTCCCAAGCCTCAGTGATCAAATGAGATAACATATGTAAAGTGCTTTGTAAACCTTGAAATGTAGGTATTATTATGATGATTATTAATTTGCATTTTCCTTTGATTTCTTCAGTACTTACTACCTGTACCATAGTCTAGTATGTTATGTATATCCTATTTTTTGTTATTTATTTATCTTTTATGTACATATTCATATATATACATAATCTATATGTATTAGAGAGTATATATGTATAAGAAAGCATATGTGTTGTGTATGTATGTACACACACAGACAACATACTCTTATCCACTTGGTTGTAAGCTTTTGAGGGAAAGGAATCATTGCAGTTTATATTTCATTTTATGCCCATTACCTAGAATAGTACCCTCTAGTAGTAGGGTACAATGGTGCCTACAATAGTAGGCACTCTAGAAATATTTGTTGATGATGATGTTTTGTTATTTTGTATTGGTTTTGTAGTTATTTCTAGAATATGGATTTTCAAGTGTCTGAGGGAAAGGACAGTACCTTCTACTTCCTCTGTTACTCAGATCAGTCTGTGTTCTTAATCACATGGGTATTCCCTACAACAATGTGATTATGCCTGCCTCTTCTGTGACTCCTCTACATGCCCTCGTATAAGTTGAACATCATCGAGGAGTGGCCTGTCCGTTGGTTATTATTCATTCCACCAAATCACACACTCCCCCCTCCCCACTTTCTTTTTTTATTATGCATTTCTTTCTTTCTTTCTTTCTTTCTTTCTTTCTTTCTTTCTTTCTTTCTTTCTTTCTTTCTTTCTTTCTTTCTTTCTTTCTTTCTTTCTTCCCTTGGTGATGGATCTTAGTTAATTTATTTTTAATTTTCAACATTTACTTCCACAAGATTTTGAGTTCCAAATTTTCTCCCCACCTCTCCCCTCCCCCCTGCCCCAAGACAGAGTGCATTCTCATACCCCTTCCCTCAATCTGCCCTCTCTTCTATCACTCCCCCCATTCTTTTATCCCATTCCCTTCTATTTTCCTGTAGGACAAGATAGATTTCTATACCCCATTGCCTGTATATCTTTCTGAGTTGTATGTAAAAACACTTTTTAACATTTGTTTTTAAAACTTTGAGTTCTACATTCTCTCCCTTCCTCCCTTCCCATCCACCCTCATTGAGAAAGCAAGCAATTGGATATAGGTTATACATATGTAGTCTTGCAAAACACTTCTATAACAATCATGTTGTGAAAGCTTAACTATATTTTCCTCCATCTTATCCTGCCCCCCATTTATTTTATTCTGTCCTTTGACTGTCCCTCCTCAAAAGTGTTGGCTTCTGATTACCCCCTCCTCCATTTTGCCCTCCCTTCTGTCATCTTCCCCTCTATTCTATCATCCCCTTCCCCCCTACTTCCTGTAGGGTAAGATACATTTTCATATCCAATTTAGTGTGTGTGTTATTCCCTCCTTAAGCCAAATGTGATGAGAGTAAGGTTCACTAATTCCCTCTCACCTCCCCTCTCTTTCCTCCATTATAAAAGCTTTTTCTTGCCTCTTTTATGTGAGATAATTTACCCCGTTCTACCTCTCCCCTTTCTTCTTCTCCCAATACAATCCTCTCTCACTCCTTAATTTTATTTTTTGATATAATCCCTTCATATTCAACTCACCCTGTGCCCCCCTCTCTATCTCTCTCTGTATATACATACACACACACACACACACA
Source organism: Trichosurus vulpecula (assembly GCF_011100635.1). NCBI lineage: Eukaryota > Metazoa > Chordata > Mammalia > Diprotodontia > Phalangeridae > Trichosurus > Trichosurus vulpecula. The sequence continues at coordinate 189,812,770 of NC_050580.1, read as the reverse complement.
CACACACACATACACACACACATTCCCTCCAACTACCCTAATACTGAGAAAGGTCTCATGAGTTACAAATATCACCTCTCCATGTACAAATGTAAACAGCTCAACTTTAATAAGTCCCTTATGATTTCTCCTTCCTTTTTACCTTTTCATGCTTCTCTTGATTCTTCTATTTGAAAGTCAGATTTTCTATGTAGCTCTGGTGCTTTCATCAAGAATGCTTGAAAGTCCTCTATTTCATTGAATATCCATTTTTTCCCCTGAAGGATCATACTCAGTTTTGCTGGGTAGGTGATTCTTGATCTTAATCCTAGCTCCTTTGACCTCTGGAATATCATATTCCAAGCCCTTCAGTCCCTTAATGTAGAAACTGCTAAATCTTGTGTTATCCTAATTGTGTTTCCAAAATACTTGAATTCTTTTTTCTGACTACTTGTAATATTTTCTCCTTGACCTGGGAACTCTGTGGTTAAAGTATTACTAGAGCTCTTTGGGATCTCTTTTGAGGGCAATTGGTGGATTCAAATGTCTATTTTTAGCCTCTGGTTCTAGAATATCAGGACAGTTTTCCTTGATAATTTCTTGAAAGGTGATGTCTAGGTTCTTTTTTTGATCGTGGCTTTCAGGTAGTCCAATAATTTTTAAATGATCTCTCCTGGATCTATTTTCCAAGTCAGTGGTTTTTCCAATGAGCTATTTCACATTGTCTTATCTTTTTTTTATTCTTTTGGTTCTGTTTTATAACTTCTTGATTTCTTATAAAGTCATTATCTTCCATTTGTTACATTCTAATTCTTAAAGAATTATTTTCTTCAGTGGTCCTTTGGACCTCCTTTTCCATTTGGCCAATCCTGCTTTTGAAGGCACTTTTCTCCTTATTGACTTTTTGGACCTCTCACCATTTGGGAAAGTCTATTTTTTAAGGTGTTATTTTCTTCAGCATTTTTTTTTTGGATCTCCCTTAGCAAGCTGTTGACTCATTTTTCATGATTTTCTCGCATCATTCTCATTTCTCTTCCCAATTTTTCCTCTACTTTTCTTACTTTATTTTCAAAATCCCTTTTGAGCTCTTCCATGGCCTGAAATCAATTCATATTTTTCCTGGAGGCTTTGAATGCAGGAGCTTTGACTTTGTTGCCTTCTTCTGGGTGTATGTTTTGATATTCCTTGTCATCAAAGTAAGATTCTATAGTCTGAGTTTTTTTATGCTGTTTGCTCATTTTCCCAGCCCATTACTTGACTTTTTAGCTCTTCGTTAAGGTAGCACTCTGCTTCCAGTATGGAGTTATGTACTGTCCCAAGCTTCAGGGGTTTTGTGCACCTGATTTCAGAGATATTTCTAGGGACCTATACATTTTCAGTTCTTCCAAGGTGGTATGATCAAAGGGGAGGTGTTTACTCTTCTCCAGGCCTGTGCTCTGGTCTATGAGTGACCACAAGCACTCTTTTTTGCCTTGGAACTGTGAGGAGGATTCCCTCTCCACCACCCTCACAAGCTCCACCACATCCATGCTCCTTCTCACCCCAGGACCACCACCCAGGACTGTGACCCAGATCTAAGCACAAGCAAAGCAAGAGAATCCTGCCTCAGTGCCAGCAAGGAGATCCCTGCAATCCTCCTCTGATCAGCTGTTTGATTCCCCCACGGTCTGTGGGCCAAGATCTCCAGAAGCAGCCATTGCAGCTGCCACTACTGCTGCTTCCACCTCCCTGGGGCTGGGGCCAGACCATGCTCCTCTCTCACCCAGGTCTGACAGACCTTTCCTATTGGCCTTCTAAGTTGTCTTTGGCATTTGTGGGCTGAGAAGTCTGGAAAATGCCACAGCTGCCAGTGATTTAGTCCCGTGAGGCCTGCTCTAGGCCTCATCTATGCCAGCATGGCTCTTGCTGGACTGCACTCTTCTCTCAGACTGGTGCAACAGACCTTTCTTATCGACCTTCCAGGTTGTCTTGGGCTAGAAATTTGTTTCACTTTGTCATTTTGTGGGTTCTGTTGCTCTAGAATTTGTTTAGAGTCATTTTTGCAGGTATTTGGAGGGGTTTGGAGGAGAGCTCAAGCAAGTCCCTGCTTTTACTCTGCTGTCTTGGCTCTGCCACCTCCCTCCCCCACCATGCATTTCTTTAATAACATTCTTTACACCACTTATTTTTCATAATTCTGAATTTGTAATGTGCTGTAGCTGGGTAATAGCAACCATGTACCCCTCTATTCCCTTTTAGATAAATCTTAATTTCAATTCCTTGGAAATGTGTTCCAGTATTTACAGCCATAAAATAACACCAGAGGAGTGTTATTATTTTTTAAATGAACCTTAATTTCAGAGAGAAGCTTGATATCATTAAAATAACTTGGCAGTTTCCCAAAGGCAAACCAACCTGCTCAGCTACTCATGTTCAGTTCTAGTCTTAACTCATTGTCCATTTGTAATGGCTCTCCAAGATAGACAAATTCTATATAAGGTCTGTTCAACTATATGCCATAGTATTTTTTTATCCAGTTGGGTTTTTTTTTTTGGGGGGGGGGTAGAGAGGCCCACCTCTTTAGAATGATTATGATTCTCATTCAGGAGATTCTGTATCTTGATGCAGTCATTATAATATTTTCTACAAACAAGATCATTTGGAGGATCTCACCATCCTTAGGGACTTCTCTCCCCTACCCCAGACTTAGACTCCTTCTTAGATATTCATTCACCACATCTGTTAAAATTTGGCAGACATACATTTTTATGTTTGTTTTATGCCTTGCTTGACATTAGCATCCAGAGGGTCATCAAACAAGGTGTTTTTTTTAAAATAGAAAGCACTTGGCACCAGCCTTGGAATCAGGAAAACCTACATTCAAATCTAGCTTCAGATACTTACTAGCTGTGTAACACTGGGCAGGTCGCTTAATCCCTATTTGCCTCAATTCCTTGAAAAGTGGAGATAGTAATAGCACCTATCTCCCAAGGTCCTTGGGAGGATCAAGTGAAATCATAATTATAAAGCACTTAGCACCATGTCTGGCACATGGTAAACCCTACACAAATGTTAACTATTACTAACTTGGACATGCATAAGGGAAAAACTTTTTTGGGAGAGAGCCTCTATGGGGATAATTTGCTTTACTGAATCAAATACTGTTTTAGAGTCAATACAAAAGAAACACAGTAGGATCTTGTATGCTTTACAGCTTTGAATCAATTTTGTGATGGTAGAGAGGTACTTAACTGAGGAGTTGCATTTGTAGAAAGCTCATCTGGTCTTTAGTATGCATGTCCTCAGTGCTTGTATAGATTATTCTCTTAAAACATTTATGTAGATGGTAAAATAGATATATAATTAAGTAGTTTTTTACATTCTTTCATTTGCCTTTTTTTGGGGGGGCAGGTAATGGGGGGATAAGATTGGAGATTTCTTCTGCACTATTGGAATCTCCCGTGAATGGAAGAAAACAATATTTCCGACAACCAGGAGCTGTCAATTACCACTTTGCTATGTAGGCTCTCTAAAGTTCAGATTACGTTCCACAAGACTCTGTATGGACTTGTTGGAAAGTGTGTCATAGACTTGGAAGAGGGGATGTTTTATATCAACTGTTATTACTGTATCACCTTTGTAAATAGTCCTTTCTAAAGGCTACTTAAGGCTTCTGACTTGATAATATCTGGTATGCATAACAATGTGGTGAGCTGAAAACAATCAAATGTCCTATAGCTTCTTTAATCCTTTTTTTCCCCTTTCCACATAGTTTTAAAGCCTTTTTTTGTTGTCCTAAGCTTTTCTTGACTGCCTTAGCTCATTCATTCTTTGTTTTAACTTTAGAGGCAGAACTTAAAAAGTACTGGGCCATATTTATCTTGCTTCCATCTTCTGCACATTCCTTTTTTTGATCTAAGTTGCTTTATGAATTTCCTGTGGATCAACCTGGAAGTTTCCTCATCATCCCCTGTGACCTATTCATTTTGGAACCTCATTACTATAACCCTGTATTGGTGAGTTCCTCCCTGAACTTCTGTTTTGAGGAAGGGCCCAGGCCAACCATCCTATATCTTTGTTTCTGACTTTCTGGACTTTTGTCCTATGTTGTATCTCCCCCAAGCCCCTGCTTTTCGGTTTGCTTCTCCATGTGATCTTCTTTTAGAATGTAAGCTACCCAAAAAGCAGCTGGTTACACAATGGATAGAGTCCTGGGCCTTTGAATTAGGAGAACCTGAGTTTAAATTCATCTTCATACATGTGACAGGTGTGTGATCCTGGACAAGTCAACCTCTGTTTGCCTTAATTTCCTCACTTGTAAAATAAGGATAATAAGAGCACCTACCTCAGGGTCGTCGTGAGGACTAAATGAGATAATATTGTTAAGAAGTACCTAGCATGTAGTTTATGTTGTTGAGTCATTTCAGACTTTTTGTGACTCCATTTGGGGTTTTCTGGGCAAAGATACTGTAAATGGTTTGCCATTTCCTTCTCCAGTTCATTTTACAGATGAGGACATTGAGGGAAACAAGGTTAAGTGACTTGCCCAGGGTCACACAGCTGGTGAGTGTCTGAGGCCAGATTTGAACTCATGAGGACTAGTCTTCCTGATTCCAAGCTCAGTGCTCTATCCACTGTACCACCTGGCTGCCTTAGCACATAGTAGGCACTATAATAATATGCTTATTCTCTTCCCTTCCCTTCCTTCTACTTGAAGGCAGCGACATTCTTTCCTTTTGCTTCTATTTATGTTTCTAGCATTTAGCACAGTGACTGGTACATATTAAGTGCTTAATGAATACTTGTTAACTGACTAGATGCAGCATTTGCATTTCTATTTTTGGACCAATCCCATTTTTCTTCTTCATTGAAGTTGTTTCCCTTTGTGTCTACAGAATTTTATTCTTGAGAATCTCCCATCCATCTTGACCTGACTTTGCCTAAAACATTTTACTTCATGGGTCTAGAATGGAGCAGTCACTTCTTCCTAGGGTTCTCCTAATTTCTACTCTCAATAACTATTTTTTTTACAATTAGTGAGGAGATCAAGAAAAGAACTTCCCCTTATTGATTCTATCACTATCTAATTGCTAATAGCTAACATTTATATAACACTTATTAAATGCCAGGCACTATGCTAAGTGTTTTACAATTATTATTTCACTTGATATAATAATCAGGAAGTAGATGTTATTAGTATTTCCATTTTTCAGATGAGGAAACTGAGGCAAACAGCTTTTAAGTGACTTATCTGGGATAATGTTTGAAGGCCAGATTTGAACTTAGATCTTCAGGAGTCCAGGCCCAGCACTCTACATACTGTACCACCTTGCTGCCCTTATTTGAATATCATCACTAAAAAAAGTCAAATTTTTAGCTGTTCTGCTTTTGACAGAGAGAAGGACAGAGTTACAGTAGATGTCTAGATAACTGAAAATCTTTATCTCTGTTACATCATGCCCTTGTGCCAGACTTGTGATCTTTTACCCCAACATTTCATCTATTTCTTCTTTCTGTTCAGGTGGTCTCTAGTATACTACCATAACAAAATCACTTCTGTTTCTCCCTGCTTTGACTTTTGCCCAAATACTTTGTCATACATCAACTTCCTCATTTCTAGATTTCCACAAGTGAGTATACTTTCTTAAGATATAATTCTGCCATCCACCATCTTTTACCTAGTTTGTGTTTATTCTTTTACATAATAATTATTTTTTTTCTTTAGAAACTGCTCTTTGTATCTTTGTACTACTTAGCCATTGGTGAATGGCTATTATTTTTTTAGACTTCCATGACTTTCCTATAGATTTCGTATGTCACCCTTTTTTGTGATCTTTAATGAAAAAATATTTTTAATTCATATCTTAACTTCTTTCTTACTCTAGCTGCATTATTTAATTTTGCTTGAAAGCTTTTTTTTTAAAAAAAAACTTATGTAATCAAAATTTTCTTATTTGCTTTTTTTTTTTCAAATTTCTGTATTGTGGCTAATCAGGAATTTTCCTCCATCTACTGTTTTGCAAGATATAAACTTTGATTTTTCTCTAACTTTTAAATGTAATAACTTTATAGTTAGATCATTTTCACAATTTGGAAATTTATTATGGTATATGGTGCGAGAGGGTGGTTTAAATACAATTTCCATCAAAATGACATCTAGTTAGTTTTCTCAGTGGTTTTTCTTGAATAATGAATTCCTTTCCTAGCAAGTTATATTTTGAGGCCTATTGAATATTATTTTTCTGTCCATGATTGCTTATACATTTTCCTTGTCTGATTTGATTTGGACCTTTTTCTCCTTCCATATGGCTTTGATGTAATGTTCTAGAATTCTATTACATATTCCATTTGTATTTTGATTAGTATATATGTCATTTGCTTAGTTATTATTCTGTTGTTTTCATTAAAAAAAAACTTGCAACTCAATTTAGGCAAATACTGTGTTTATTTTGGTGGACTCTCAAATATTTTATGTATTTTGTTATCTCATACAATATTTCTACCAATTTCTCTTCTTTAATGTGCATATAGAATTCTAATGATTTCTGTGGATTTATTTTTCATCTTGTGATCTTAGTGAAGCTGTGTATTATTTCAGCTCTTTTTTGTTGATTCTCTAGTGTTTTCAAAGTAAACCATCACAATCTATGAGTAGGAATTTAATTTTTTTCTTGACCTATGGTCATTGCCTTAATTTATTTTTCTTGTCCTATTATTACAGAAAGCATAGCTAGTACCATGTCAAATAATAATGGTGATTCTGAGCATCCTTGTATCACCCATCATCTTGTTGGGAAAGCTTTCAGTGTCTATCCAATATAAACAATGATAATCTTGGTTTTAGAAATATTTTCAAAGTTACATTTAGAAAAATATCATTTTTATTCTTTTTCCAGTTCCTAATATGAGTGTACAATTTTATCAAAGATTTTTTGTGGCATACATTGGCATAATCATATGAGTTTAATTATTTTTATCAATCACTTCTATGATTTATTATTGTTATTTGTTAATTATGTTATTGCATTAATTGTTTCCCTAGTATTAATTATCCTTGCAGAAGCCCAACATAGTCATAATGAGTAATTTTTAATACATTGCTATAGCCTCTTTTCAATATTTTATTTAATACATTCACATCAATATTCATCAGTTGTAGGAAATTGCAGAATGTTTTTAATAGTCCCAAGCTGCTCCCTAGATCCATCTATTAAACACAATTTTTCTCCCAGAGATATTATTTGAATATGAATATTGGAGCACTCTTGTCTCCACAGAATCAAGTTGTAGATGACCTATATAGGACAATGAAGAAGTGTGTTGGAATTTATGATTGGATAAAGAGGTAGTTTAGTGATGTGGTATGAGTGAGAGGTAATAGCCCATTTACCATTTGGGATCTCACCAGTTTGAAGATTTTTTTTTTAATGAGACTGATCCTCATTTATTCCCTATAATTTTGTTGTTATTCCTTTTCCAGTGCTGGTCCATAAATCCTCCCTAAAGGGTCCATACCAATATGCTAGGAGCATTCATTTCTTTCTCTTAACATTGTGAGGATACAAACGGAGTACTTCTTCAACTGTCCCTCATTCTGCCATACGAGCAACATAAAAATACCTAAAAGAAGTCCTCAAATAATTTGAGGGATCCTCCTTGGAAAATCTCTAGAAGAATGTGGACAAGCAGAGTAAAAAGTCACAGATTAGTTTCAATATGCACTAAAGAAGGGAACAGCTACTGAGTCCAGACACCACAGAAGTGTGGAGGTAGAAGTACTGGTTAGTGATACTGCTCTATAGTTCTCTTTTCTTGTATGATCTTTCTCTAGTTTTGACACAAGAACCATATTTTTTAGTAGTAGAAAGTTGATATGATTTTTTCTCTCTTTTTAAAAAAAGATTTATATAACATGGAGTTAATTTGTTCTTTAAGTATTTTATGCTTTTGTAGATTTTTGTTGTCTTTATTTAGATTTTCAGTTTTAATGGCACATAAGTGGTAGTTTCCAATTTTTTTTTTCCATTCACTGTTTTATTCCCTCTCACTTTTTATTTTTGTAATTTTCTTTTCTTTCCCCTATCTCTCTTTTAAAACTCAAATAAGCCAATAGTTTATTAGTTTTGTTTGTTATTTCACAAATTAGCTCCTTGATTTGCTTATTAATTCATTTTTTAAATATAAAATTTCATTTTTTCACCTTTTAAAGTTCAATATTCATTTGTGCTTGTGTTCAGATTGATAATTAGTTGGCATAAAAAGTAATATGCTCAAATTCATCAGTCATTTTTGTAATATATACTCAGGGATATAAATTTGCTTCTAACTTAAAAAATATTTTTGTGACTTGGTTTTTAATACATTATATAAGCAAATAATTTTCATGTTTATTTAGGTCTTCAACTTTCATTTATTGTTTAGTTTTTATTGCATTATGATTTGTAGACATGTTTGCAATTTCTACATTTCTGCATTTACTTATGAATTCTTTACTATGGAGGATGATCAATTTTTGTAAAAGTTCCATGCATGATTTAAAATATATATATATATATATTTACTAAGATTCCAATTTAGCTGTCTATGTCTATCAAATTCAGTTTTTCTGATGCTCCATTTATGTCTGCAAATTTTCCCATCTTTATTTTACATTTGTCAACTTGCAAGAGAGTAAAAGGAAAGCCCTCTACTATTAATGCTTTATTATTTAGGTCTTTTTAAAATTTCAATTAACATTTCCTTTAGGAACTTGGTTTCTATGTTATTTGATGCATATGTATTTATTGTTATTGTTTTCTTGATGCCTTTAACACAATATGATTTCCTTATTTTTCTCCTTTGGTGCTTCCTATTTTGACTTCTGCCTCTTCAAGATCATAGTTGTAACTCATGCTTTCAGGGATCCAGTTGAACTGTAATGTTTTTTATTCCAGCCTTTCATTTAAAATCTATATGTGTCTCAATATTTTAGGTATGTTTCCTAGAGGTAAGAAAGTTGTTGGGTTGCGTTTTCTAGTCTAATCTCTACCTCTTTCCCTTTATATTGATGAATTGATTCTATTTACATTTTAGATTATCATTGTTATGTTTGTTTTCCTTTACATCATGCTCCATTGATTGAGTTTGTTTTTACTAGCACAAAGTACAGATAGTTGTTTTGTTGGTATCCATTCTATCCTGCAATCTTCAGAAACACATAGAAGCCTACCTCTACTTTCTTCCACTGAGCACTTATATATATTCTTCCCTCTTTGAACCAATTCTAACAAAAGTGAGGTTCAAGCATTGCCCACCACCCCTCCATTTTCCTCTCCACTATAAAATCTCTTCCATGTATGTCTCCTTTATTTGAGAAAATTTCTCCATTCTACATCTCCTTTCTGCCTTCTTCCAGTTCATCCCTCCTTTTCACCCCTTCATTTTTTTTGTGGAGATCATCCCAATGTAATTGATTCACACTTGTGCCCTTTGTTGATGTAGATGCCTTCAAACTGCCCTAATAATGATAAAGTTCTTAGGAGTTACATGTATTGTCTTCCCATATAGGAATGTAAACAGTTTAACTTTATTGAGTCCCTTATGATTATTCTTTCATGTTTACCTTTCTATGCTTTCTTCAGTCTTCTGTTTGAATATCAAATTTTCTATTCAGCTATGGTCTACTCATCAGGAATACTTGGAAGTCTTCTAGGTCATTAAATATCCATTTTTCCCCATGAAGGATTATACTCAGTTTTGCTGGATAGGTTATTCTTGGTTGTAATCCTAGCTCCTTTGCCATCTGGAATATCATATTCTAAGCCTTTTGCTCCTTTAACATGGAAGCTGCTAGGTCTTGTATATTCCTGACTGTAATTATTCAAGATGTTTCTTTCTGGCTGCTTGCAATATTTTCTCCTTGATCTGGGAACTCTGGAATATAATATTCCTGGCAGTTTCCATTTTGAGATCTCTTTCAGTAGGTAATTGGTGGGATTCTTTCAATTTCTATATTACTCTCTGAATCTAAAATATCAGGGCAGTTTTCTCTGATACTTTTTTTTTGATCATGAATTTCAGGTAGTACAATAATTCTTTTTTTTAATTTATTTTTTATTATTTAATAATTTTTGTTTTCAACATTGATTTCCACAAGATTTTGAGTTACAATTTTTCTCCCCTTTTCTACCCTTCCCCCAACCCCAAGATGGCATATATTCTGATTGCCCGTCTCCCCAGTCTGCCCTCCCTTCTGTCACCCTACTCCCCCTACCCTTAGCTCCTTCCCCTTACCTTCTTGTAGTGCAAGATAAATTTTGATACACCATTGCCTGTACGTCTTATTTCCCAGTTGCATGTAAAAACAACTTTTTTTTAACATTTGTTTTTAGAACTTTGAGTTCCAAATTCTCTCCCTTCTTCCCTCCCACCCACTGTCCTTGAGAAGGCAAGTAATTCAACATAGTTACACATGTATTGTTATGCAAAACACTCCCATAATAGTCATACTGTGAAAGACTATTTGCCTCCATCCTATCCTGTCCCCCTTTATTCAGTTTTCTCCCTTGACCCTGTCCCTTTTCAAAAGTGTTTGCTTTTGATTACCTCCTCCCCCAATCTGCCCTCCCTTCTATCATCCCCCCTCTTATCCCCTTCCCCCCAACTTTCCTGTAGGGTAAGATACCCAATTGAGTGTGTTATTCCCTCCTTAAGTCAAATCCAATGAGAGCAAGATTCACTCATTCCCTTTCATCTGCCCCCTCTTCCCTTCCATTATAACTGCTTTTTCTTGCCACTTTTTTTGTGAGATAATTTGCCCCATTCTATCTCTCCCTTTCTCCTTCTCCCAACATATTCCTCTCTCACCTCTTAATTTTATTTTTTTAGATATCATCCTTTCATATTCAACTCACCCTGTGCCCTCTGTTTATAAATATGTATATTCCCTTCAATTACCCTAATACTAAGAAAGGTCTCATAAGTTACAAATATCATCTTTCCATGTAGGAATGTGAACAAAATGGTTCAACTTTAGTAAGTCCCTTATGATTTCTCTTTCCTGTTTACCTTTTCATGCTTCTCTTGATTCTTGTATTTGAAAGTCAAATTTTCTATTCAGCTCTGGTCTTTTCATTGAGAATGCTTGAAAGTTCTCTGTTTTATTGAAAATCCATATTTTGCCCTGGACTATTATACTCAGTTTTCCTGGGCAGGTGATTCTTGGTTTTAATCCTACCTCCTTTGGCCTCCAGAATATCATATTCCAAGCCCTTTAATACCTTAATGTAGAAGCTGCTAGATCTTGTGTTACCCTGAGTGTGTTTCCACAATACTCAAAGTGTTTCTTTCTGGCTGCTTGCAATATTTTCTCCTTGATCTGGGAACTCTGCAATTTGGCTACAATATTCTTAGGAGTTTTCTTTTTGCGATCTTTTTCAGGAGGTGATCAGTGGATTCTTTCAATTTCTATTTTACCCTCTGGCTCTAGAATATCAGGGCAGTTTTCCTTGATAATTTCTTGAAAAATGATGTCTAGGCTCTTTTTTTGATCATGGCTTTCAAGTAGTCCAATAATTTTTAAATTATCTCTCCTGGATCTATTCTCTGGGTCAGTCATTTTTCCAATGGAATATTTCACATTGTCTTCCTTTTTTTCATTCTTTTGGTTCTGTTTTATACTATCTTGATTTCTCATAAAGTCATTAGCTTCCACTTGCTCCATTTTAATTTTTAAGGTGGTATTTTCTTCAGTGGTCTTTTGGATCTCCTTTTCCATTTGGCTAATTCTGCCTTTTAAGGCATCCTTCTCCTCATTGGCTTTTTGGAGCTCTTTTGCCATTTGAGTTAGTCTATTTATAAGGTGTTATTTTCTTCAGTATTTTGGGGGGTCTCCTTTAGCAAGTCATTGATTTGTTTTTCATGGTTTTCACGCATCCTTCTCATGTCTCTTCCCAATTTTTCCTCTACTTTTCTTACTTGATTTTCAAAATCCTTTTTGAGTTCTTCCATGGCCGGAGACCAGTTCATGTTTTTCTTGGAGGCTTTTCATGTAGGCTCTTTGACTTTGTTGACTTCTTCTGGCTGTATGTTTTCATCTTCTTTGTCACCAAAAAAGATTCTATAGTTGGAGTCTGAGTCCTTGTATCCTGCTTGCTCATTTTCCCGGCCAATTAGTTGACTTTTGAGCCTTTGGTCAGGGGATGACTGCTTTCAGAGTGAAGAGTGCTTTCTCCCAAGCTTCAGGGGTTTTGTGCTACTGTTTTCAGAGCTACTTCTATTCTGAGGTGGTATGATACTCCTTGCATGGCCTGTGCTCTGGTCAGTGAGTACAAGAAATTCTTTCTGCCATGTAACTACCAGGAGGACTCCCTCTCCACTGCAAGCTCTGCCACACCAGCACTCCTCCTGTCCCAAGAACTGCCAACCAGGACTGTGACCCATATCCAAGCAGGGCAAAGCAAGAGAACCCTGCCTTTGTGCCAGCAAAGCACTCCCTGCACTCCCACTCTGACCCACCACTTTATTACTCCCACTGTGTGGGCCAGGGGTTCTGGAAGCAACTGCTCCTGGCGCTCTGGAAACAGCCGCTGGAACTTCCTGCTGCTGCTGCTGCTGCACCACCTCCACCGCCCCCGGGGCTGGGGCTAAGCCACACACTTCTCTCACCCAGATCCAGCAGTTTTTCCACTAACCTGCTCCATTGTTTTTGGTGTTTGTGGGTTAAGAAGTCTGGTAACTGATACAGTTCAGTGATTCAGGGCCCTGAGGCATGCTCCGCCTGGTCTCCTCAGCTCCTGGTCTGTCCTGGTGTTGCCCACCCTAGGCTGTGCTCTGCTCCCAGCATGGTGCGATAGACCATTCCTAGAGACCATCCAGGCCGTCTTGGGCTGGAGACTTGTTTCCCTCTGTTATTTTGTGGGTTCTGTAGCTCTAGAATTTGTTTAGAGTCATTTTTTACAGGTTTTTGGAGGGGCTTAGGGGAGAGCTGAAGTGACTCCCTGTTTTCAAGCAGTCATGTTGGCTCCACGCCCCACCCCGCAAACATTAGTCCAATCATTCTTAAATTATTTCTTCTTGGCCTATTTTCCAGGTCAGTTGTTTTTCAAATGAGATGATCCACATTTTCTTCTATTTTTTTTATTCTTTTGATTTTATTTTATCGTTTCTTGGTGTCTCATGGAATAACTAGTTTTCACTTGCCCAATTTTCATTTGTAAGGTATTATATTCTTCAGTCAGCTTATGTACCTCTTTTTTCCATTTGGTCAATTCTGCTTTATAAAGAGTTCTTTTCTTCAGTGAACGTTTGTGCCTCTTTTACCATTTGGCCAATTCTGTTTGTTTAAGATGTTATTTTCTGCAGTATTTTTTTTTTGGTGTCCCTTTTACCAAACTATAAATTCCTTTTTCACAAATTTCTTTCATCACTCTCATTTCTTTCCCCAATTTTTCCTCTACCAGTCTTCTCTTTCTTTAACCCTTCCAGGAATTCTTGCTGGCCTTTGGGTCCAGTTAGCATTTTTCTTTTAGGCTTTGCTTGTAGCTGTTTTCACATTGTTGTCTTCTAAGTTTATATGTCAGTCTTCCCTGCCACCATAGTAACTTTTTATAGTCAAGTTCTTTTTGTTGTTGTTGTTGTTGTTTGCTCATTTCCTCTATTTCTTTAATTTGAATTTTGTTGAAGTTGGGCTCTGCTTGCCTGGAATTAGAGAGGTACTATCCCAAGTTTCTGGCTTTTTTGTGCTGCTTTTTTTTTTTCAGAACTAGTTCTGGCAGTCTGCAAGTTTTCAGTGCTTCCAAGGGGGTGTAATTGAGGAATAGGTGTGGTCACTGATCTACTGGTCTGTGCTCTGGCCTTTACCCGGAAAGCTCTCCTGCTCTCCTGTACCTACAAATTCTAGTGCTCCTTTTGGCCCTGGAACTATGACCAGGGCTGTATGACTTCTTTATCACTGCTCATAAGCACTCTTCCTCATTCTGAAACTGCAACCTAGAACAACTTATGGGCAACATGGTTGCTGATCAGCACCAGCCGCACCCACTGTCAGCAAAGAGTCTCCTATAATTTCTTTCTGACCAGTTGTCTGACCCCCTTACCATCTCTTGCCTAAAAGCTCCTAGGCTGCTGCTGCTGTCACAGCCACCTCCAAAGTTCACCACTAGTGCCCCTGCGTGAGCTCCAGGTCTGTGCCCACTCTGGTGTTACAGAATTCTGATGTGGATCTCCAAAGCTGTCTCTGACTAGAAAAAAAATGTCTCCCTCTGACCTCTTGTTGCTGCTTCAAAATTTAAAAAAAAATTGATTTGTGGCATTGTTTTAAAGTTGTTTGGAAAGGAATATTGGGAGAGTTCAGCTAGGTTGTGGTCTGTACTCTTGACTCTGAAGAATATACATTTAATACATGATGTTCTTCTTAGCTTCTTATAAGAGGCTATTTTCCTGAAGCTCTGAGTTTCCCAACTACATTTCTGGATGAATTAAATCTAGGATTCTTTTTTGGCACTTTGCATATATTCCTAAATTTTTTTTATTTTTTCAAATTTTTGCCTGAAATATAATATTTTTTCTAAATTTTCTTAAATATTTGCCTGAAGTATAGTATTCACGCTCTTTGTTTCTTCATATTTTCCTAGGAGACCAATAATATTTATGTTGTATTGACAAATTCTGTCCTCTACAAGTAGCTCCTTAAAGTTGGTAGGATACTTTCCTCACAACTACTTGTTAACAGTGTAATTCAAGTACAATTATTCCTTTTGCAGATGAGGAAACTGAGGCTCTGAGAGATTAAGTTATTTGTTCAGTATCACATAGTTAGTAAATGTTTGAGGCAGGATGAAGACTACTCTCCTTCATTTAAAGCCAGGATGATAGTTACTATGCTACACTCTTCACTTGGGGATCACCTTCAGTCATAGCAATCTCAAACTTCTTTCAGTTGTGCTATTTTAAAAACACTTGTTGTGTCTTTTAACACTTCTGGTTTTTTTTTCCTTCCATCAGACAATTTTTTTTGCCCTCCAAGAATTCACTAATTTATTAGGATTTTTCACCCACTGTTCTAAGATATTGAGCTCTTCTTTTTTTCTATCCTTTATTTTAGTTTTATAAGCATTCTTAGAGATGTCAAATTTCCTTCCTTTCTCTCATTCAGTTTATTAACTACTTTGAAGTTACTCAAGGATGGTACAGATTTCTTTTTGGTGTCTTGTTTTTGTATTGTTCTTTCTGAAGAGAATTCTTTCTTTCATTTACCCCATAATGTTTATTCCTCATATAGGAGTTTGTTTGTATGTGTGTGTGTGTGTGTGTGTGTGTGTGTGTGTGTGTGTGTGTCTTTTTGTTTTGTTTGCTCATTTTCACCCAGTAATTCTTTTCATTTTCCTTCTAAGTAATTTTCCCTTTGAGGTCTTCTTTGCTTTGCCTTCCTTCCCTGCCCTGTTTATTTTTGGAAAGTTATCTTTATTTTTTGCTTTATTTGCTTCATCTGGTGCTATTTTGAGGTGATAAGGGGAACTGGGTTTTAGCTGCAACCTCTCATTTAGTCACTCTACCAGAATTTTTCTCAGAGATGCAGTTAGAGAAATATATCCTGCTACAGAAGCTTAGCAATTGGAGGATTTCTCCTTTCACTAAATAATGATTATTTTGGAAGTTTTAGTTTTCATTTCACTTGCCTGCACATTGTAGGGCTCCTCTTTTAGTTAATATTCCTTACCAATGTATTTAGTTAAAAAAAAACACAACTTGAATGCATTGAGTGGAAATACCATCTTGGCCACCTTTCACATTAGCATAGGTCTTGATGTCCTCCTCATTTTACATCAGGCGATGTTTTATTCTAATAGATTTGCCAAATGAAATCTGCTCCTGACCCTCAGTTTCTAATTCACTTACAAATTGTGTACCTTCTTAGTGAATCTGAGTAAATTCAACACAATATTTGTGCAATGTCCTGAGCTGTCCCTGGTAAAGATGCTTACATTTTCAGATAGAATTCTTGAACTTCATTTTGGCCAATTCTGCCTTAAGTCCAACTCTTAAAATTCCGGTTAATGTAGCTACTAATACTTAATAGCTCTTTCTGTCTTTTTTTCCTGGCAAATAGCTTAGCACAATGAGTGCAGGTCCCTTTAGACTGGCAGCAAGAAATAGTGCTTTCTATTCCTCAGCCCAATGGTTCATTTGGCTTATTATTTCAAATTGGGCATAATAAGCTTCCCAGGATGATTTTCCTTTAAAGTTGACTGGTCTCTGCATCGGTTGATTACCCAGATTGACCATATAGGCACTTGTTTCAGTTTCTTGCGGCTAGAAACCTAGTTCTGTATTCCAAGATACACAAAAAATGTTGCAATCTTGGTCTGCAATGATTTTCTTTACTTGATTGTTGAAGTTATCAGAAACCATGCTTACCTTTTTTTAATTGTCTTTTTAGTACAGCAGGATTAGTTTCTTCCTGTTGATTTCAGATAAATACTTTCATTTTTGTTCTCTGAATTCTAAATTTTCTCCTACATCTCACATTCATAGAATTTTGTTTTCATTTTTGTTTGGTCTGTTTTAAGGGCTAATCTTGACTTATTCCTTTTTTCTGTGGTTGTATTTCTTGTTATTGTTTGTTTTCCCTTCATTACTTTGGGTGATTACATATCTAAGCTGATCGTGATGGATTCTAGTTTACTTTTTTTTTCAACATGTGGGAAATTTTGATAGCTGTTTAATGTAATATTAATTGCAGGTATAACCTTCCTCTCATTCATATATTCATTCATATGTTTGCATTTCCCTAATTCAATGAATGAACTTTAGGATGGAACGACTTTGAGAATGTAATAAAACATAGGGTATTTTTAAAACATTGAAGGCATAGCACCCAAGGTTATTTTTTTTTTATTTTCTCTGCATAGCCCTAATTGGGTTTAAAATATCTTGACTTTTAGAAGAAGAAAGGAACTCAATCAGTCACCTGGCTTCTTCTGTGCCTTTCTATAAGCCCTCTCCTGAAAAGAGCTCTGGTTTGAAAAGAGTAGTTGATTAGGAAAGTACAGAGAGAATAAGAGTCCCACTTAGGGTCAACAAGGAAGGTACTTGTAGAGAATAGAGTAGTCAAGCTATGTAAGCAAGCTGTAGCCCATTGTCACCCAGCTGCTAAGAATTGGTAAGGAACTTCATGGAGAAGGCAATCCACGATGAATGATTGACAGCTCAACTGGTGCTAGGCATTTTCTGCTTTGAGAATGGCCCTGCAGAGCCAAGCCTCTGAGTCTGGGTGCTATGTCCCTCTAACGGCAGTTCCTACTGTCCAAAATTGCTCAGACTGGTGACTTACTTTTGGAGGCTTTCACTTTCCCTAGTGTTGTGGATCCACGTTCTAGGGTTTGCAAGTGTTCACTTGTAGTTCCTACAGTGCATAAGGTGCAGGCAGGTGAGGGAGGCCCAAGGCTTTCCCTAGGGTGAGGTAAATCTGGGTGACCTCCCTAGACCTTGCATTTTGGGAGACATCATGTTTCTGAAATTTGGAAAAAATGATTCAACAAGGCATCCAGGAAGATAGAATGGCATCTGAGAGGGTAAAAGGAAGTTGCCTGACAAACCTGAGGATCCTACTCATACAATCAGTCCCTCAAAATTCCCTATCACCAGTAGAAAGTGGATATGTTTCTTTTCTACATACAGTTCCTTTTTAGGGGACTTTTTTAAAAAAAGGTTTTCCATTTTAACCTGGTAACATAACTATGGGGAGGCAGTTTAGTATGGTGGATAGAAAGTTGCCCTTAGAGTCAGGAACTTGGATTGATATACTGCTGCTGATGTACACTATATAAGGGGGACAGAGAGAAAGGGAAGTCATTTAACCTCTGTGTCCCAGGAAACTCTTCATCTCTAAGTAGGAGAACAGTGTTGATCAGCATTGTGGAAAGAATTTCCTCACTAGCAGTCCTCTGCAATGATCTAATTACAGATCTGTCCCTTCTCCCCACTCACGAATATAAAAATGTAGAGAGTGGTGTGAGGGCAATGAAGCACAAGGAGTTATTTATCTTGGACCTTTTATCCCCCCAGGGTAGCCCAGGGAAGATCTTTGCGTGCTTAGTATAGTCTAGGAATTCAGAGGTTAATTCCATTTATTTTTCCTCTCACTTTTACTGTTAGTCCTTGGATGAGGGTTAGTTTTTGTTTGTCTGTCAACCTACCTATAGATTCCCATCGGCAAGAAGTCTATATTTTTTAATTATATGCCATAGAAAAAGTTTTACCTTACATGTAATATTAACATTAGTTACAAGCTTTTGGATCTGTATTGTGTAAGTAGTTTGTTAAAAATAGGCAGCAGATGTATCATCTCGTTTATGGGTACAAGGTATCAATTATCAAGAGAAGTTTTGTGGAGGAGGTGTATTATGGAGGAGGATTTCAGAGAAAGGGCAAGGTGGGGAGGTAGGAAAGGATATTCCACAATGAAGTTTTCTGTAATACCTTGGGCATAAGGGTAGAAAGACCACAACATGTAGTCCATCCAGCCTTCTCTTTTTCAGATGAGGAAATTGACGACCAGAGAGATGAAATGGCTTTCCCAACATCACACAGGTAGTATGTGGCAGAGTTAGGGTTTGAAAGTAGTTCACTGACTCCAGGTTTCATCAGTGTTTCCAAGTCATTCTTTCCTCCCTTGGGCTTTGGACGTAGGCACAAAAAATTCAAGATACAAAGGTTAATTCAGATCCCTAATTCGTTAAGAGAAAAACAAACAAACAGGTACAACTCTCTTTTCTTCAGTGCATTGCTTACTTTTAAGTCTCAGTGTGTATTTGATCAACATCAGCATCAATAATAAACATTTATTAAGCACCTACTGTATGCCAGGCACTATGCTAAGCTTCATTGATGAAGTGACTCAAATGCTTTAAAGTTAATTAGCTGCTCATTTTAGATGTGTGCAGAATCTCAATTATTTTTGAAAGACATCAAATGATGTTTATAGTTCATTTTCAAATGTAAAAAAGATTGTAAGAAAGATGTTTTATGCTTTTTATTATAGCTTTTAAAATAAGGGAACTCCGTGATTGGGCTACTTCTGCCTGTTTTCTACAAGCCCTATCCTTTCAGTGGCAATGCTCATTTGCTCACTTTTGTGACCTTCCCTTCCTCTTCCATTGACCCTAATGTCTTGAGTGCATGAATCTGTGCCTCTTTCTAGACTCCTTCCCTTAAAGAACAAACATTAAAACTCAATCCTATGAATGGCTATGGTGTACTAGGAAAGTTTTATCCAGTCTTCAAACCTCTAAGATCATGGCTGACTGACCTTTGGCAGTTACCTCTCCTTTGGAAGCAAGATAACACTTTCTCAGGAAATGACATATCCCTTTTTCAATACAATATTTCCATTTTAGAGGGCACAGGATGCTATGGAACTTGCTACCCTTTCCATTTACTTTGATGCTGGAAGGGGAGCGGGGAAAGCAAGTTGGGTGTCAGGAGGAGTACTTGTCAGCTCTTCTGACTCCATGGCTGACACTTGGGAAATCAGAGATGACATTTCTGTGCTCCTTGTTTCTCTCCTGTCATAATGCGGATAATAGTAGTTGTCTGTGAAGTGGTAGGTGAACTTCAGGTGAAAGTTACTGTAAATAATGGCAACATATCCTTATTGTTTTAACCTAGTCCCTTGACAAAATCCAAGGAAAATCCAAGAGAGGAGAAACACATCGGGCAATGACTCCATTTAGATAGGGGACCTCAAGGTTTAACAGCTGCATTGCTAAGACAAAGATGATGAATACTCAGGGCCTGTCTTTGCTTGAGCTCGCGGGTGGGGCGAATAGTTCCCCGAAGCTCTAATTTTCAGGCTGTGTCGCAAAGGTAATGTCTGGAAATCAATTTTCTGCTTGCACTCTTGTTTAGTCAAGGAGAGAAATTTTGTGCTTATGAAGGCTTGAGGGCCTGACACCACTTCAAGCCAACTCCCTGGGATCACAGGTTAAGGCATCTTGTGTGTAAGCTCACCCTCCCCACGTTGCAGAAAACCTCAACCTTGACCTAGAGGGAATTTCTGTTCTAGAAGAGAGAAGGGAAATTCCGTTTCCATGTTAACGGAGTAGAGGTCTCCTCTTGTCACTGGCTGCCACGGTTCACTCTGGGGGCTTGAGGAGCCCAATTATGTGTAGAGGCATGAGAAAGGAGCCAGTGTTCAAACTGGTGAGCAGAAGACATGGACACAGGTCCTGTCAACAAATAATGGGATTTGCCAGTGTGTTGGCACACACATTTGTGGTTCGGAAGATTTACCTCTCAAAGAGGACTGACTGGCTGCATGGTACAAAATGAGCTGAGACCACCGCTTCTATGTCTTGCTGCTTGGGTAGTCTGAATGCCACGGACAGAGGCAGGAGAGAAAATAACAGCAGTGTTAACTGTTCATGCAAGTGTAATAATAGCCTTTAACAGAAGAAGAGTAATTACCTTTGTCTAGTTTTCCCTGCTGTAAAAATGCAATAAAATAGAGACCAGTGTCTACAGCTGATAGGCACTTTGCTTCTCGTCCCAAAGTACATGCCAATGGCTCTGTGAAAGGCCCTCTCTGCTCACAAGCTAAAGTCACATCTTAATTTTTTAAAATCCATTACTGATGGGTAGATTTCCTGAACACAGTTGACAGCTTTCATGCCAGTGATATTTGGCGAGAAATCTCAAAGCTATGGACGATTTACAGCTTGGGAGATCATAGAGCATTAGTGGGTTTGGTCCCTTCCCCCATCTACTCCTGCGAGTAACAATGACAGGAGGTATCTGCATAGCAGAAGGAAGAGCTTAAGAGGGGTGGCTACGTTTGGAAATAGAAGCCCCTGTTAGCATCCGGAAGCATTGGTGCTGAAAAGCAATCGCTGGTGTCAAGAACTTTCTTAGCTAAGCACTGCAGCTGGTGGCAATAAATAGCATTCTAATAAAGGAGGATGTTCAATCCATGACATAAGCGCATACTGTTTCAACCACAAAACCTAATTTATGGGGCTGCATATGTCTGAAATGGATTTTTTCCTATACATTTATAAATAAAAATGTGAAGATTTCAATGAGGAGAAAAGATCTGCATTTTAAATCAAAATGAACTGGAAAGATCAATGAAAAGTACCCTGCTTTTAAAAGTACACAATGATACATAACATCTTAAAGATGCTCTGGGTGTCACACAGCACAATTACCTCTATCCCTAAAAAAGACAGATGTTGTTTTCTATGAGAATGAATGCTGTATTTATGGTGCGAAGTCTTATAATGCCCCCATCTCTTTAAAAAGAAAGCTACAAAAAAAGGTCCCCATTGGAACTCCAGCCTTTTTGAGAAAAATATTAACAAATGCTCATGCAGACACCACAAATAAATACCTGTAGATTTCTAGTAACCTCCATAATGATTCTGAAGACACTGTCACAAATGATGAACAACAAGCCCCCCCTCCCCCGAAAGAAACCTTCCCACATGTTATAGCAAGGCAAAACAACTGGGCTCATCTGACCTCTTAACTCATTGACTCTACGTGAGTAAATAAGTTATTAGTTTTGACATAACCAGTGGTTTATTTTACCATATGCTGCTGTTCTTTGTTACACTTTCTATTCATACCACATGTTATTTCTCTTTATAATTATTGTGAAACATAGCAATTTCACATACTGTATCATATCCCACTGGGATAAACATTGTGGATGTGGTACCAGAAGAACTCGCTTTTGACGTAAAGTTTATTCCTACTGCTTTCTTTGCATGGAAAAGATTTCCATGGAGGTTATGCAGAAAGCTAAGTCTGTGCTTAAATGAGTATGGAGGCAATCTGAATAGCATTGTATCGAGGACTTCAAAATGCCAATTTGTTTTCTACTGTGAGGTATATATATGAGACTGTGAAAGGAATAACTGGTTAATCTTTTAAGTCATTACTCAAGATAAAAACCCCCTGTACTAGAAGGCAAAATATAGCATTCATTCTGCTGGTCTTTGAATTCATACTTTCATACTGTGCCTTTTTAAGTGTTTATTAATATCATATTTTTACTTTTGAAAGAAAGGATACTAAAGGCCTAGATATCAATGAATGCCACCAATATTTTCTTTGAGATTATGTTGATGTTGAAACTCATTACTGTATGGTAAGGGGGCATTGAGTTCTTACCCTGTTCATGATTGACAAATTAAGATTTGTTTGTATTACAACATAAAGGCTCTCTTAGATTATAATGGAAATATATATTATAGATACACAAACACACACATATATGTACACACACATACACACATATATTTAATTTTAGCCTGTACTGATAAGTCACAGTACAAACTGGTGCAGAGTTATTTTTAAAGCTTTGTGTGATATAGTTGGGAATGACCATAGAATAAAATGAAGGACCTGGCTTCATATAAAGCAGAAGGAGAAAAACACTTCAGAAAATCAATGGCCCTTACAGCAACTAAAAAGATTTTGTTTGAATGTGTCCCCTAAACAAGTGTTTGAAACTAGATTGTTCCAAAGAAATTGCATTTCAACCTGATAAAGATATGAATTCAGAGGTTTCTAGGGAATTCTAGTCAGATGTCATCAGGGTATGCTTAAGAAGCTAAAGACCAGAAATGAATTAACTTAAATATCTCTCAGGCTGCATATGGATTGGAATCTATATGCCAGTTGTGAACATGAAGCTGAGAGTTTCAAGTCAAAGCAGGAGAGTAGAATTAGGATTTTTAAATTACTTGCATATATATATTTTTTCTTCAACACAGCATGAAATAAAGAAAGTTCATTTGATTTTTCAGTGTAGCATAGAAGTGCATATGGAGAACATTAGGGTTTCCACCTTTGACATTGCTAAATGTTGGATATTCTCTCGTTTCTTACAAATATTGGCTCAGGGCTGACCTCATTTCCCACATGTGTACGGTTTTAATGACAATGGTGATAAAAGATTTCTCATCTAAAAGTCCTGCACATCAGTGAGCTTACACTGTCCTGAGATGAATAGGAATATGTCTTTACATTCAAATGTGGATTTGGCCTCTTTGGCTGCCAGGGATATTACTTAGCAGGAAGCAATAACTTTGAAGAGACAAGATCATGAGAAAAAAAGGCCAACAGGATTCAATCTGTAGAGCACCTGTATTCCACTCTGCCAATGTTAAGCTTTAGAATTATGTGAAGTTGGTTCTGCTTTGAAAAATACAAATTTATTATGAATTTTCTTAATAGATCTCATCATTTAGGGTTTTGCTTTTGGTTGATAAGTAATTTAAAAAAAAATAAGAAAAAACTTGCTCTTTCTTTTCCTGAAGGAAGATATGTTTTCCATGACAGAAGGCAGACTAGTGTTCGATCCATTCATTGCTGAAAGAATGAAATACAATGACAGAAATTTGGAGAGTGATGTCATTCATACACCTGGTCAGTAGTAAGGTGCATGAAAGGAGACTGATTATGCAAGAGTGGAATAGTGATAAATTAGGTCAAAAGATTGCCTTGAGTGATGGCACTAGATCCTTCTGGGAAGATCAGAGATATATTTTCATCAAAGTGACTTCAACAGATCTTCATTTTTCTGGCAGAATAGATTGCTGAGTTACAATGTGGTTCACCTCCTCTCCGACAAATACATTTTAGCATTCTAGGAAGTAAGGAAGGCAAAGTCTAAACGCTGACTGTTTATAGCAAATTTTCCCTTATCTAGAGTAGAAAGAGAAAAGAACTCAAGTATGCAAGTGAAAATGATTCTTTTCAGGGACAAGGATGTAATAATGATGGCTGCCAATTTCTAGAACTCCAGTAGGAGATATGCCATATGGGAGATTGAGTTTATTCCTCAGTTGTCTAATTGGTTCCTATCTTTCAGGTGGCTGCTTGTATGCCAATGTCATTTTTAGGTAATTCTTCCACTTAGTTGTAATGATGGGTTTGATATGTTGAATTCTAGTCAACTATAATAATGTTTAGCTAAGTAAAGAGTTCTGTGATGACTAAATGACATGCTTCAGATAAGAAGTGTAGGTATCATAATTAATTAGTGGAATGTTGATGTAAAGGTAACTTTAGGATTGGTTTTCCAATAGATAAGACCCTACCTATATGATACCAGGACACTGAAAACACAAGTGGTTCTAACATTCATAACAACTTCAGCGTTAAAACTCACATCTTACAAGCAACATTAACTCTCTATTCTTTGGCATAGATATATTCCTGCATCTAAAAGACCTATGTCTGGAATATAATGAAAACCAGAATAGGAACAAAGAAGACACAAACTATTTAATCATTTATCTTTAGACTTCATAGAGAGCTTTATTTTTTCCCCAATTAATAGCATTTTATTTTTTGCAATTACATGTAAAGGAAATTTTCAACATTTACTTTTATGAGATTTTGAGTTGCAATTTTTTTTCTCCCTCCCTCCTCTCCCCGCTCTCCAAGATGGCAAACAATCTGATATAGGCTATACATGTACAATTATATTAAACATATTTCTATGTTAGTTATGTTTTGAAAGAGGAATCAGAACAAAAGGGAAAAACCACGCGAAAGAAAAAAAAAGAGAAAATAGTGTGTTTCAATCTGCATTCAGATTCCGTAAATCGTTCTCTGGATGTGGATAGCATTTTCTATCATGAGATTTTTGGAATTGTCTTAGACCATCGTATTGCTGACAAGAGCTAAGTCTATCAGAGTTGGTCATTGCACAGTGTTGCTGTTACTATGTACAATGCTTTCCTGATTCTGTTCACTTCACTCAACATCAGTTCATGTAAGTCTTACCAGGTTTTTCAAATCAGTCCACTCATCATTTCTTATAGCACAGTAGTGTTTCATTACATTCATATACCACAACTTGTTTAGCCATTCCCCAATTGATAGGCATCCCCTCAATTTCCAATTCTTGGCCACCACAAAAAGAGCTGCTATAAATATTTTTATATATGTGGGTCCTTTTCCCTTTTTAATGATCTATTTGGGATGCAGACCTAGTAGTGGTATTTCTGGGTCAAAGGGTATGCACATTTTTATAGCCCTTTGGACATAATTCCAAATCACTCTCCAGAATGGTTGGATCAGTTCACAACTCCACCAGCAATGCATTAGTGTTCCAATTTTCCCACATCTTCTCCAACGTTTATCATTTTCCTTTTTTGTCACAGTAGTCAATCTGATAGGTGTGATGTGGTACTTCAGAGTTATTTTGATTTGCAAAAAAATATGTAGCCAATGCTTAATTGGAACTATGGGAGATAGTGTGGTATAATGGTTTGGGCACTGGATTTAGAGTAAAGAAGACTCGAGTTCAAATTCTGTCTAACACACCATCTGTACGACCTGGACAAATCACTTAATTCTCTGTGACTCAGTTCCCTCATCTGTAAAATGAGGGGTATGGTATCAATAGTCTGAAAGATCTCTTCCAGCTCTAAATCTATGATCCTCTGATTCTTTTGGTTATGTTTGCTTCAATGACAGACATAAATCCAGGTATGGTAAGGCTGGTTTCATCTGAATCATGAATGTAAAATAGATTTTTTCAAAAAGAAAAAAAAGATGTTTAACCAAAGAGGTTCATTTTTTACCATCTGGAGAACTGTTATTGCTGAAGCTAACAAAATCCAACTCAGAAAATTTAAATATAGCATGATAGGGCCATTAATACACTGAATGTTTCCAATACAAAATATTATGTTGCTCCTAGCAACAAATTAGTGAATACCCAATCATAGCTGGCCCTGAAAATATATCAAAATAGGCTGCACTGTACCTAAGAGAGCGTCTTCTTTATGTTATGATTGCTTTCCAAGATTTATTACATTATGATAAACGATCATGTACGTTGTTTTGACAATCAGAGAATTTATGAATGAGAGGCTGATTTGCCTGCAGTGATGAACTGAATTGTAAAAGAAGCATTAGCAATGATGATACCATTTAAAATTTGTTTAAGAATTGGGTTACAGTTTTGCTTTCTTTTTAATCAGGAGCAAAAAAGCAGCCAAAGAGCATTTATTTTCAAATAACAAGCATCTGACAGCTCTCATTAAGAAAACTCACAAATCCAAAGTCATAGGCTGGTACTGTATAATATTCACATGACCTCCCAGCTCTACAGTATCAGGATTTCAAACATATCTTTAACTTCATACGTGGGATTTGGGGGGGGGTGTTATGTATGTATGCAACTACACTTTTACCACTAAATGTTCATATGTTTAGTTAGTGATCGATTTACTTGAACAAAAGCTAAAGATAAAACAAAAAAAAAAGATGATTCTCTCTATTCACATGAAAAGAAATCACTACATCAGAGCAAGTTGCCTATTGAAGGAAAAGGAATTTGTTTGAAGTAGAGTGATTTAAACCAGTTATCTTAGTGGGTACTCACTGAAATTTGTCATCTTATCTCCTTTCCTCTGGTCTTTGTAATATCTAAGATGCGACATTGTAGTACGTGGGTTTTTGTTGTCTTTCATTCTCATTACATGTTCAGCTTATGTACTTTTCTGGCCACACATACCCCTGAACATTGTTTATGGTATTTCTCAGGCTTACATGCTTTCTTATACCCACAATGTGCCATTTGGTACCTACATGATGAGGATGAGGACTACTTTTTTTTTCTCTTCCTGGCATGCTATAACACTGATGAGTACTTGGTCTCCTCTCATCTCTGTATTCTGGATGTTACAGGAAGCAGACCTGTGAAATTTAATAGTTCTGCCCAGGTGGCCTCATGGGGCTGGTGGGGTGGCTAGGTAGTACAGCAGAGCACTAGGCTTGGAGCCAAGAAGATCCAAGTTCAAATCTGGCCTCAGACACTTACTAGCTGTATGCTCCTAGGCAAGTCACTTAATGCTTTTTGCCTCAGTTCCCCATCTGTAAAAAATGGGGACATGAGAAGGGGATGGCAAGCCACTCTAGAATCTTTGCCAAGAAAACATAGAGTGGGACACGACTGAACAACTGGACAACAACAACAAATCTCTACAACCCTGTCCTACCATTTCTGAGGGTATCTGATGCACATAGGAAACACATTGACCAGATGCTAAGTGGAAAATGAAGGAAAGATTATTGGAGGCTGGAACACAAAGGTTTTCTGAAGGAGCTAAGACTTGAGGGGTAGAATTCAAACAGTCAGAGAGTGAGAGGAATTTATCATAGTCAGCAGGAATGATGTCAGCAAAAACAAAAATAAATGTCCGAGACAGGAACATAACAAGCATGTCCAGTGAACAGTGAGTCAACTAGATTGACTAAAATGGGGACTGTAATGGATAATAGTGAAAAATAAGCCTATTGACCACTATGCTAAGGCTTAATCTTAATCTTTTTGTCAGTGGGGAGGACACTGAGCAGGAAGAAGCAAATATCTTTTCTATGAACTAATAAATTTATTAATCCATAGAACATTAATGAAAAGCACTTTTTTCAAAGACTTAGAAACACAGCATTCTGACATGATCAAACCTATTTTGGCTCTTTTTTTGATCTAATCAATGCATATTTACTTAGCATCTATTATGTAGATCAGGGTTGTCCAAAATGTAGCCCCACAGGCCTCATGCCATTTATGTGGCCTACCTACAAGCATAGAAATTTACATAAATGCTTTAGTAAACGAAGCTGAGCTACCGCAGAGCTCTTACTAAAATGGCAAATCAAAATATATTGTCTATTGTTTCAATAGAAACCCAAGGTTGGACAACCCTGATGTAGATGGCAGAATTCTTTGGGCACTGGAGGATATAGGATACAAGAGAGCATATTTTGCCTAGGCCCCCAAGGATTCTATCTGATTCATTATCTTCCTTCCATGGCCTAAATGTGAGTATCCTCAAAGGTTCTATCCTCTCCCCTTCTCTTCTCTATACTTTTCCCCCTCATGTATTTCCACATCTTCGGTTATTAGTTCTATGTACATAACTGCCAAATACATCAAGCCCCAGTCTTTTCCTTGAGTTGCAATCCTACACCTTTATTTACCAGGAAGGTAAGATACAACATGTTATCCAAAGCTGAACATAGAGCCTTTCTTAAGCTTGTCCCTCCTTCCTACTTTCCTGTTTCTGGTGATATTCGCAACATACCCCCTTCCCTCCCCAAGTCACTCAGTATCATCTTTGACTCTCCTCTTTCCTTAGGCCCCTGCCCGTATCTGATCAGATGTGAAGTCCTGTTGATGCTTCCTTTATATGTAATATCCCAACATCCCAAGCAATTCTCAATTCAAACTGCTGGTGCATCACTTCTTACTGGGACTATTGTAAGATATTCCTAACTACTTCTTGTCCCTCCCCTTTTGAAATTTTATGAAGCTTCCAATGTAATCTTCCTACTGTAGTAGCATGGGCTTTAAGAACTTGTATGACCTGATGAGGCTTCAGAATAAGACATTTTTAGAGATTTGTCAATGGTAATATAAAATATTTATGAATGTATCATTTTATGTTGATTTTTCTTCATCTCTTTATTAAGCACCTACTACTATGTGTTAGGCAGATACAAAGAAAAGCAAAAGGCTTCCTGATGCGGGGCAGGGGTGGGGGAAACATTATTAAAACCCTTCACTATCTTTCTGTTATCTAGAAAAAGAAATATTAATTATGAAAATATCATTTTATGTTGATTTTTCTTCATCTCTTTATTAAGCACCTACTACTATGTGTTAGGCAGATACAAAGAAAAGCAAAAGGCTTCCTGATGCGGGGCAGGGGTGGGGGAAACATTATTAAAATCCTTCACTATCTTTCTGTTATCTAGAAAAAGAAATATTAATTATGAAAATATCATTTTATGTCGCTTTTTCTTCATCTCTTTATTAAGCACCTACTACTATGTGTTAGGCAGATACAAAGAAAAGCAAAAGGCTTCCTGATGTGGGACAGGGGTGGGGGAAACATTATTAAAACCCTTCACTATCTTTCTGTTATCTAGAAAAAGAAATATCTGGGGGCAGCTAGGTGGTGCAGTGAGTAGAGCACCAGCCCTGGAGTCAGGAGGACCTGGGTTCAAATCCGGCCTCAGACACTTGACACATGTACTAGCTGTGTGACCTTGGGCAAGTCACTTAACCCCAATTGCCCTACCAAAAAGCAAAAAAAAAAAAAGAGTTCTTAGAAAAAGAAATATAAACTCCTCAGCATGGCTTTCAGGGTCCCTCCATAATTCAGGCTCCCAACCACCTTTCCAGACTTATTTTTTTTCTCTAGTCTAATTCACATACTCTAAACTCCAACCAAATGATACTATTGGAGATGGTTTCTAATTTCATCCCTACTCTAAACATTCCTACAGAATTCACTCTCTCTTTATTTCTACCAGAAATCCTCTTCCTTCTTTTTTTTTAAAATTAATTAATTCATTTTTAGTTTTCAACATTCATTTCCATAAGATTTTGAGTTTTAAATTTTCTCCTCCTTCCTCTTCTCCCACCCCCCCCCCCCGCCACCAAGACAGCATACAGTCTGACTTATACATTCATTTAAACACATTTCCTCATTAGTCATGATGTAAAGAAGAATTAGAACTAGTGGAAGGAACCACGAGAAAGAAGAAACAAAACAAAACAACAAAAGAAAAGGAGAGGGAATAGTACGCTTCCATCTTCATTCAGACTCCAAAGTTCTTTCTCTGGATGTGGATGGCATTTTCCATTGTGAGTCTTTTGGAGTTGTCTGAGAAGTGCTATCAAAGTCTATCAAAGTCACTTACCACACAATGTGGCTGTTACTGTGTACAACATTCTCCTTGTTCTACTCATTTTACTCAGCATCAGTTCATATAAATCTTTCCAGGTTTTTCTGAAATCTGCCTGCTCATCATTTCTTATAGCACAGTAGTATTCCATTGCATTCATATAGCATAACTCATTCAGCCATTCCCCAACTGATGGGCATCTCCTCAATTTTCAATTCTTGGCCACCACAAAAAGAGCTGCTACAAATATTTTTGTACATGTGGGTCCTTTCCCCATTTTTATGATCTCTTTGGGATACAGACCTAGAAGTGGTATTGCTGGATCAAAGGGTATGCACAGTTTCATAGCTCTTTGGGCATAGTTTCAAATTGCTCTTTAGAATGGTTGGTTCAGTTCACAACTCCACCAACAATGCATCATTTTTCTAATTTTCCCATATCTTCTCCAACATCTATCATTTTCCTGTTTTGTCATGTTAGCCAATCTGATAGGTATGATGTGGCACTTCGGAGTTGTTTTAATTTGCATTTGTTTAATCAATAGTGATTTAGAGAATTTTTATGTGACTATAGATAGCTTTTAATTTCTTCCTCTGATATCTGCCTGTTCGTATCCTTTGACCATTTATCAATTGGGAAATGACTTGTGTTCATATAAATTTGACTCAGTTCTTTATGTATTTTAGAAAAGAGGCCTTTATCAAAGACACTGGCTGTAAAAATTGTTTCCCAGCTTTCTGTTTCCTGTCTAATCTTGGTTGCATTGACTTTGTGCAAAACCTTTTCAATTTAATGTAATCTAAATCACCCATTTTGCATTTCATAATATGCTCTGTCTCTTGTTGGGTCATAAATTCTTCCCTCCTCCACAGATCTGACCAGTAAATTATTCCTTGCTTTCCTAGTTTGGTTCTTGTATCAGTCTTTATATGTAAATCATGTACCCATTTTGACTTTATCTTGGTATGGGGTATAAGATGTTGGCCTATGCCCAGTTTAGAAATTCTCTTCTTTCAAGGCTCAGCTTGGATGACATCTCTTAATTTTTTTCTGTCCCTTTCTTGCCAGTCCATTCCACCTCCAGCAATTGAAAGTGATTGCTTCATCCTCTTGTTTTCCTAGAGTACTCTGGCTAGATCTTTTCTTCACCTCTATCACATTCTACTACCTTATATCACACACACACACGCACACACACACGCGCACACACACACACACACACACACACACACACACACACACAATTGTGGTAGTTCCCTTGTTAGGCTGTGAGCTTATTTTGAGAGCAGGACCTGGGTCATTTTTAATATAATAGTTCTTACTAGAGTGATGTGTAGGTGCTTAATAAATGCTTGCTGTTAGTTGGAGGAAATAAACACATGAAAAGTTAACTAATAATGTAGGCAATGTGCAGAATATGCCATAGGAGGGTGAGACCACTGTTTGTTCTTGGGATTAGAAGATGCTTCATGGATACTTCCTGAAGTTTTCATTTCCTTTCTATCTTTTATTGGAGGGGAAATCTCTAGACCAGAGGTTCTCAAATCTTTTTCATATTACAGACCACTTTGGCAGTCTAGTGCAGCTTATGGACCCCTTCTTAGAATAATATTTTAAGTGCATAAAATAAAACATATAGGATTACAAAGGAAACAAATTATATTGACATACAGTTATCAAAATATTTAAAAAAAACAACTCCTTGGACCTCAAGTTAAGAACACCTGTATCTGGAGCATTACTACCTGCACAGATGAGTGTCTGATTACAGACTACTGATCTAATCCCTAGGCAAAACTGTAAAGTGTCCTAAAATTGTCTTCAAAACACTTGGAGACCATAGATTTTTAATATTTAAGTTAATAATGAAATTAACTTAATTTCCTTACATGTCTTTTGGAAAGGAGTCATAGGATCATAGATTTAGAAGTGGAAGGAATCTTAAAGGTTATCAAGTTCAATCTTTTCACTTTATAAATAAACCAAGGCCCCAATTGACTTGCCCAGGATCACACAGCTAGTAAATGTCTGAGTCAGAATTTGAA
The DNA here is from genome assembly GCF_011100635.1 of Trichosurus vulpecula. Taxonomy (NCBI): domain Eukaryota; kingdom Metazoa; phylum Chordata; class Mammalia; order Diprotodontia; family Phalangeridae; genus Trichosurus; species Trichosurus vulpecula. Next base: position 189,781,067 of record NC_050580.1, on the reverse strand, counting down.
TCCGGATTTTCCTTACTCCAAATACAGCATTCTATTGATTACTCCACATGACTGAACAGAGGCCATCTAATCAAACCTAAACCCAAACATAAATCTCTTACACAACATAATCAGCTAGTCATCATCTACTCCTTGCTTGACAGCTTCTAGCATAGTTTCATATTTTAATATTTTGGAAGCAAAATACTGCTGACATTGACGTTTACCCAGGGTTCTAGAGAAAATAATTTGGAAAATACTACCTTAAAGTAGTTCACTCTGAATCTTAGGGGAAAAAATGACTAATCCAATGGTCAAAAGCTATATCACCCAGAGTGCTCAAGACATTTGACGACAGCCATTTCCCATGGCTCCATTCTCTGGGACCAAATTATCCACACAAGGCAGGTAAGCTACCTTAGGCTAAACAGAAACAACCCCTGGAGTTAAAACTCAGACCCCTGTGGAAACATTTCTAGGTACCTAATTTAAGAGCCCTTGGAACAGAAGCACCTTTTCTTCACCCTCAGGCCATCCACTCTGCTTTCAGCACTGCCTTCCCCATCTCACCCCAAGCCATCATCCATGGGATCAACCCCTGTGGAGAAGGGTCTACCACCTTCTACCCACCAACTCACCACTTGTAGGCAGATAAGCTCATGATTCCTAGGAACAGTCGTATGCTTCCCTCATCTTCTTTGCTATCAATCCATCCCTTGTGACAGTCATCCAGAGGAGCAACCCTTGTGGAAATGCGACAGCTACTGAAGAACCAAAAATGGAAGTTCTTGTCATCAATATTCTTGGCAGTGTCTTATAGTTCAACTTCAGAAAGGGATATGGTTTCATAATAGAAATAATGTTAAAGAATATGCTTTAATATCTGCTTTGCCTTTACATCCCAAAGATGTCTGGCCCTTTTCATTGGACTGACAGCTAATGGCTCTTATATGAGCTGGCTTTCTTTATTAAAATGTGAGCCCCTACAAGTAGAGATTGTCTCACTTTTCCACTTGTATTCCCAGCATAGTGCTGTGTACATAGTAAGCACTTAATAAATGATGCAAATTTAAAATAAAATAATTAAAGGGTTGTAGCCATAATGGCTTTTGTTTTCTTTGAATGGCTCAGCTTGCCTCATTGAGCCTCTGGACACTGTGGCTTGCTCTTCCTGTGTGGGGAGTCATGGGGCTGGCTGAGGGGAGGTGTTAGCTCCAGAACCTGGTCTACCCTAGGGGGAGGGGCCAACTCAAGAACCAATCGGCCCTGGTCATTTGGGCGGAGCTTAATGATGTCAGAGACCCTATAAGAGGGGAGAGGACAGCTCGGAGAGTTCTCTCTCCTTCTCTTTCCTTTTCCGGTTGGAGCCAGAGGCAGTTACGACAGTTACATCGTCAGTTACAGTTGCAGCTTCAGTTTCAGAAACAGACACAGCTGAGGCAGGAGCTGCCAGCAGCAGAGCTGATCTACGGGAGGAAGCTGAACAAAGACTTCAGTCCAGTGGGTAATCTTATTACCATCAAGGGGGAAACATGATTTTGCTTTACGCAATCATGTTTCTCTGTAGCCTCCTGGTTACTCTTTCAAGGCGTACCTATTGGGCCTGGAAGATTATGACCAACATATCAAAATGGGGCTTCTGGTTCATGGGTTGGTTACTGTGGAGCCTAAATAAATGTTTTGATTCTTCTGCCTTCTACTTTGAGAGTTTCTTCTATCCGGCGATTCCGAACCTTTCAGACATGTTTATGATCTTCTTTGAGATTATAAACTCTGCCCTCCTGATACATTTGGCGTCACGAACAGGATCGCTAGGTATAAGATCTCTATTTAGAAGCAGAACAATTCCAGAGGAGGAGATAAATATCCCAGGATGGGAGGATCCATTTTATTCCTCCCTAGCAAAAGAATTGGCTAAAAAAGCTGGACCCTGTGAAAACTGGGAACCAAGGCTACGGAAAGGAGATCCTAGGGATTTGGAAAAGTGTTTACGAGAAGTTGGGATTCAGTCAGGGGCATCACTATCTAGGCAAAGCTGGATAGTGTTATCAGCCTACCGGCTAGTATACGAAAGATTGAGATTAAGTGAAAGACATAGGGGCACTCCTACCCCACAGGAAGAAGAGGAATCTCAGATAGCAGGAGACCAAACTGACTCAAATGAGAACTTTTCTATTAATGTGGCTAAGAGCAACAGGAGACCAAAAAAGCCCAGAGTGCATTTCAACCCAGCCCAGAAAGAGCCGGCTGAGGCACAAAACACTACTGGGGTTCAGGATGTGCCTCACATAGAGAATAGGAGATGGTTAAATGATCAGACAAGGGCTCGACCCATACAAAGGAGGAAGACAGAAACCCGAGGTGAAGATTCAGTTACAAGGGAAATTCAGGAAGATTTCTCACCGCAAGAGGTCACAGATATTTTGAGTAGATTCAGCCAAAGAATAGGAGAACCATTGATATCTTGGATGGTAAGACTCAGTGATCAAGGGGCCGGTGGAATATCAGTAGATGGGACAGACTGCATGAGATTCATAGGTATCAGCCATGATCCTCTAGTTCAACAAGCTTTTAGGGAACATCATCAGCAAGGAGATGGTGATAGCAAGACTACTCTGTTGGCATTAGCCGCTGTGGGATGCAATAAGAGATATGATACTGATTCTATGTGGCCCACTGAGCACAGACCCTGGTATTCACTTAGAGATTGTATCATGAGACTAAAGGAGGAGGTAATGAAGACTGCCATTATGATAGGAACTGCAGACAAATATTACAATGATCCAATGGGACTGTCTCATAGGAATTTAATAATTAGGACAGCTCCCCCTGCTTATAAACAACTAATTTTGAATTTATTGCTTGGAGAAGTAGGGAGCCGTCTTACAACAGTGATAAATAAGATTTTACAGTTATATGACTTAGGTGACTGGGGAAGGGATAGATCTCCTCGAGAGAGAAGAGTGTATAACCAGCAAACTTGGCGCCAAAGGAGAGTAACAAGGAAAGAAATGTTTACTACTTTATTGAGAGCAGGGGTAGGTTTTGAAATGATAGATGGAATTCCAACCAATGAATTATACAGAATGTATAGAGGACTTGATAACACGAGAAATAGGGAAATAAGAACTGCTCCTGCAAGCCTACAAGCCACTCAGACTGAAGGTGACCTTGTGTGATTAACGGATGAAAACTTGTACATTTGGGGAAAGGCTGGGAGGACAGTCTTGGTCTGTATCTGGGGTGGGATCCTCTTGGCTTCCTCATTGTGTTCCTTTTGAAGGGAAGCATTTCCCACCTGAGTTTGGCTCTGATGTTGGATCTTTGCATAATTGAAATCTCAACCAAACTTGAGATGATTTTATTTGAAGAATTATAGTCTATACTTGTCTATTCTTTTTGTCCTTTGTTTTGGCTAACCTTGTTGCTAGTTTTGTTTCCTTCAGGCTTAAGCACCCTGCACTTTCCGGTGACTGCCTAAGCATGTAGCATTCTTGGAATTCCTGCCAGCTCCTTAAAGAAATGACCTCTGGAATGGGACTTTTGGGGGCAGGGCCATCTCTACATCCAATTTCAGCATGAAGAAGCTATGGAAAATGAGACCTTCACCCCTCACCCCAAGATTTTGAGCCCCAATCGTTCAAGGGGGGTGGAAATGATGATAGTGTTCTGTTTACTTATTTTGTGTTATCCTTGCTGTGTTGTTTTATTGTTATGATATTATTGATCCTATGTAATGGATACAAGGATTTAGGGGTGGACATTTGAATTATTAATAATTATTTTGGGGATGATTGATTGAAGAGATTATTTTGCTGGGATCTAGGGGTGGATCGCATTTGAATCGTTAACCAATGTTTGGGAATGTCACTGAATGATATGTTTTGCTTTATAATGAATGATATGTTTTAGTTTCCTTTGTAATTGGATCACAATGTATGTTCTAGGATACATGGCTGATTAGATTATGTATCCTATAACAAGGGGTGGAGTGTAGCCATAATGGCTTTTGTTTTCTTTGAATGGCTCAGCTTGCCTCATTGAGCCTCTGGACACTGTGGCTTGCTCTTCCTGTGTGGGGAGTCATGGGGCTGGCTGAGGGGAGGTGTTAGCTCCAGAACCTGGTCTACCCTAGGGGGAGGGGCCAACTCAAGAACCAATCGGCCCTGGTCATTTGGGCGGAGCTTAATGATGTCAGAGACCCTATAAGAGGGGAGAGGACAGCTCGGAGAGTTCTCTCTCCTTCTCTTTCCTTTTCCGGTTGGAGCCAGAGGCAGTTACGACAGTTACATCGTCAGTTACAGTTGCAGCTTCAGTTTCAGAAACAGACACAGCTGAGGCAGGAGCTGCCAGCAGCAGAGCTGATCTACGGGAGGAAGCTGAACAAAGACTTCAGTCCAGTGGGTAATCTTATTACCATCAAGGGGGAAACATGATTTTGCTTTACGCAATCATGTTTCTCTGTAGCCTCCTGGTTACTCTTTCAAGGCGTACCTATTGGGCCTGGAAGATTATGACCAACATATCAAAATGGGGCTTCTGGTTCATGGGTTGGTTACTGTGGAGCCTAAATAAATGTTTTGATTCTTCTGCCTTCTACTTTGAGAGTTTCTTCTATCCGGCGATTCCGAACCTTTCAGACATGTTTATGATCTTCTTTGAGATTATAAACTCTGCCCTCCTGATACAAGGGTTAAAGAAAATAAATTTCTGGGGGTGGGGGGACACTGGGAACCTCTGGGTCAGACTGAAGATAAAACAATTAGGTGGAGTTAGAACTGTTGAATGTCCAGACCCAAACAATGGTCATTCATGTCATTGTCATTAATAATAGTCTTTAATCAAATAGCCAAATAATAGCCATATAATAGTCATCGGTGTCATTAATAGTCATGAATGCAATTAATGACTTTCAGTGTCAACTTAGAAGAAAGTCTCTTGTTGAATGAAGCACGGATCCATGCTTCATCCTTTGCTGGTTTGTGTGTGTGTGTGTGTGTGTGTGTGTGTGTGTGTGTGTGCGTGTGTGTGTGCGTGCGCATGTGTTGTGTATTTATCAATCACTTGGATAACGGTATAGATGACATGCATATCAAATGTGAAAATGACACAAAGTTAATGCACTGGATGACAGGATTTAAAGTGATCTGGACAGGCTAAAACATTGGACTAAATCTAATAAGATGAAATTTAAAGAGGATACATACTTTGTATAGGTATTTAGTCTGTTACTGAGAACATGGAGAAGTTAAGTGATTTGTCCAGGGTCATACAGCCAGTATGAGTCAGAGGCACAACTACTAGCTAGGTCTTCCTGACTACAAAGCCAAATCTCTGTCCACTATTCTATCCTGCCACTCAAATATCTTACACTTGAGTTAAAAAAAAATCATTTTTGCCTATACAAGATTGAGAAAGAGTGGCTATCCAGCAATTTGTATGAAAACTATGGGGGTCACTATAGGTCAAGTTCAATGTAAGACAATAGATGAAAAAGTTAATAGGCTTTGTTAAGTGGCACTAAGATGCAGAGAGACCAGGATCCTCACCCCCTGCACTATGCTCTTGTGAAAACATGTATTGAGAGCACTAGACTGAAGTAGGACTATGCTTTATGAAGGACACTGATAAATTGGGCGTTGTTCAAAAGAGTCCATGAGGAGTTCAGGAGAGTGAAGAGCCTGAGGTTGGGCATGAAAGGAAGGGGAAGGGCGCATCTATGTTACAGAGTGGCAGGTGGTGCAGTAGAGAGAGTGCTGGGCTTAAAGTCAGGAAGCTCTCAGTTCAAATCCAGCCTCACAATCTTCTGGGTTGTGTGACCTTGGGCAAGTCACTTAACCTCTGTTTGCCCATGGAGAAGGAAACAGCAAATCACTCCAGTATCTTTGCCCAAAAAACCCCTATGGACAGAGATCCATGGAGGCATGAAAACATTAGTGAAATGACTAAACAACAACATGCTACAGACATTGTGCAAAGCATGTTACAAAGATCTTGTCACGGGCTTCCGAAGCCTCGTAACTATGTTCAGGGTTCCCCCCAAGCCCCAGGCCTCTGCCTAAGCAAAGGGCCTGATCTCGCGGACAATGTATGGGGCGGGAGCCGAAAAGATGGTGAATGACTCCGTTTATTATTTCAGCAAGCAGCACATTTATACCATTAGTGACGTAGGTACACTCTTTGGTTACGTGGGTGAAGGACAGGTAAAACTATACACCTGGGGACTAGGATCACCCTGACTCCGCCTACTCTCCTCCCCTTCTCTTCCTGCACTACCCAAAGCTCCCTGTGGGCAGGCAGTCCAGGCAAAGACCAGAAACTCCACGTGGTCAGGCAGCCGGAAGTTCCACATGCTCTGCCAGAGAGCCGGAAGTTCCACGTGGTCAGGCAGGTCCGACCTGGAATTGCCAGGGGGAGGCAACAAAGGCGAGACCCCTCCTCCTGGCTCCACCCACATCCCAAAGCCCTGAGTTTATCTCATCAGGCCCCTGAGCCTGGAAGTCTGAGAAGGACAGGGCTCAGCTCTAACTCGGCCCGTAACATCATCTGTCTCCTCATTTGACTCCTCAAGTATGTAACGGCTCCTAAGAGGCAGTTGTTAAGTTTTCAGTGTGTACATGTCTACCTCGAAAATCAGTGAGCACGACAGATTAGGATTTCATTTATTGTTTTGTTGATTGTCTCACGTTAATAATGCAGATCCCACTCAGAGTGTGTACTGCTGCAATTTTTGGTTTTGGAGAGCCAGTTGTTAAACATTTACCAGCAGACCCCTGAGCTCAGATTCACCCTTGGTGAGTACTGGAAAAGTAGCTGAGGATGTTAAGCCCGAAGAAGGGAAGAATTAGAAGAGCGTGCTGCGATGCTTCAATCCACATATTTGAAGGGTTGTCTTTGGGAAGAGGGTCTGGGTTTATTCGGGTAGGCCCGAGAGGACAGAACTGGGAGTTGCAGAGGCAAATTCTGACTCCCTTTAAGGAACAACTTCCCAAAAGACCAGAGCTATCTAAAAGTGGAAGGGGGTGGCCCAGGATGTCAGTCCCCTTATTGGAGATCTGCAAACATGGGTAGGATGATCTCACCTGTTAGCTACGAAGCAGAGGGGATTCTTGTTCAGGTATGATTTGAACCAAATGGCCTCTGAGAAGTTCCTTCCAATGCAACAGTCCTGAGGTTCTTTGATTTATCGCTACTAAGTTTAATCTTATTAGGGCTCGATCTAGTGTCCTGGCTTATCGAGATCCATGTGAATACTAGCTGTTACTCAGTGTGTTAGCTTTTCATTCCAGTTTCATGTCATTTGCAAATTTGATAAGTGTGCCATCTATGCATTTATCCAAGTCATTGATGAAAATGTTAAAAATATAGGGCTAAGCATAAATGGCTGGGGTACTCTACTAATGACTTCTTTTAAAGTTGACGTTGAGTCACTGATAACTACCCTTTTGGTCTGACTATTCAACTAGTTCTAAATTTACCTATCTCTTTTGTTGTTTAGTCAATTAAGTCATGTCCGACTTTTTGTGACCCCAGTTAGGGTTTTCTTGCAAAGATACTAGAGTGGTTTGACATTTCCTTCTCTAGCTCATTTTACAGATGAGGAAATTGACGCAAACAAGGTTAAGTGACTTGCCCAGGGTCACACATCTAGTGAGTGTCTGAGGCTGGACCTGGCACTCTATCCATTGTGCCACCCAGATTCCCTCTCTCTACCAATTCCCATTAAACATCTCTCCATCTTTCTATCAATCAACAAAATTTCTTTAGTGCTTATGAATGTTCCAGATACTGTGCTAGGCAGTAGGGATAGAAAGATAAAGTATTAAACAATCCCTACTTGCAAGAATATGAGACTTTTTTCAATGCTTTGCCACAATCTAGGTAAGACAGAGCTATAGCGTTCCCCTGATCTCCTGGAGGCTCTGGTAAGTAACGAAATCAGGTTTTGCTGGGGTTACCTATTCTTTTTTTATGTCACAGTAATCATGAGTTTATTGTTACCACAACTTCAGTCTCAAGGTAGGCCATAGAAGAACAATCCCAAATTCAGAATTTCCAGAATAAAATGTACTTAACTTATGTCGTTCCAGTGACAGGTATCATCCTTTTCTAGAAAAAAAAAAGAAAAGCTAATTAGTTTTTAGTGATACATTTTGTTTTGACACATCAATCACTTCCCAGTAAACAACCCCCTATAATGCCTGCCGGGGGAGAGGGGAGGAACTGTTAAGCAAAACTGTTTGAAAAATAATTGTGACTGATGGCACATGTAACTTTCCATTTTGGTAGTTTACCTTAAGAGAAAATTTTCAGTTTTTGATGGAGCAATGTTGGTTCTTCGTGATCACGATTTTCTTTTCTAGATGTTCGCTAACCCTCCCTTTAATAATATATTCCAATATTTTTTTCTGAGAATCAAAGAGACCTCAATGGCCTATGGTTTGCTGACGCCATCCTCTTACTTTAAAAAAATGGTGACATTTGCCCTTCTCCAGTCCTGTTGTTCTATATGATCTTTCAAGCAACACTTAACAAGGGCTCAGCAATCATTTTTGCTGGTGATTTCAGTATCTCGAGACAGAGTTCATCTGGGTCTGATGATCTGAACCCCTTCAAGGACAGCTAGGTGCTCTTCTGCTATCTTCCACAGTTATTTAGTTTCAACTCCCTATTAGTCATTTTGTTCTTTTCTTTCCAGTCTAAATATCATCTCCTTGGCAGAAAACGACAGAAACCAAATAAACGGACAGCAGCTCCATATACTCCCTATCAATTTTTATCATTGCTTTGTTCACCATAACCAGCAATCCTGCCTCTTTTCTTTCTCCTTTTCCACTAAAGGAGGTAAAAATAAACAAAATAAAGCATTTTGTTGTCCTCATCCAGGAGCTTCAGTATCCCTGGCAGTATTCTAATTTTTATTTCATTTCATTTTTTTTTTTGGAGGGGGAATTGGGCTTAAGTGACTTGCCCAAGGTCACACAGCTAGGAAGTATGTCAAGTGTCTGAGGCTAGATTTGAACTCAGGTCCTCCTGACTCCAGGGCCAGTGCTCTACTCCCTGAGCCACCTAGCTGCCCCCCAGTATTCTTATATTATGGCACAATGCATTAATATTCATTCTCCATTATCTGCCTTTGGTTCCATTTGTGAAAAATTTAAGTTATTTGCTATATTTTCTGCGCAGCTACGTCTGAGAGCACTTCTCCTTTTCTCCTTCATCAGAATTGTTTTATCTTTGTGTGTTCAGGATTTCGTTTCTGAGAGCTCCCCATTCCTTCTGGGTCAATTTCTCTACTATAGAAACAGATTAACTGACTATAGATTCACTATAGAGGAAAATGAGGTAGTACAGCGGACTTGGAATCAGGAAGACCCGAATTCAGATCCTACCTCAGGAACTTACTAGCCATATCATTGGGTAAATTATTTAAACTCTCTCAGCCTCAGTTACCTCATTTGTAAAATGGAATAACAGCAACCACCCAAGATTGTTGTAAAATAACATATATAAAGCCCTTTGTAAGCCTTAACACGCTCTGTAAATGCTAGTTATTACTATAGAATTAGTCCATGGAGTCTACCTTTTCTTTGTCTGAATACTTTGAAAACTGGGTGGATGTCAAAAAATGCTCAGTTTTCTTCTTCTCAATCACAAATTCTAAGTGGGAGTGATTACTTCATGAGGTTTCCATCGCTTCCTTAATAACTAGTTTTTCCTTATTATTGACAATCATCTTCCCTTGTTGATTTGTCAGCCTTTTGAAGGATGAAACAATAATTAAGTAAGTCAAGAAAGGACTATGCAGTTATCTACATTGTACTTATTCCGTTCATGTTTATTCTATATATACATATATACTTGTCATAGATACATAGATAGTTATACTTATCTTCTCCATCAGAATTTAAGGTCCTTATGAGTAGAGATTATTTCATTATTTGAATTTGTATCTCCAATGCCCAGTATAGGGCCTGGCACATAGTAGGCGCTTAATAGATGCATGTTAGCGGATCAGCTGAAAAAAATTATCACTCACTCTGCTTAGGGAGGATAGAAGAGACAATCTTTAGCACAAGTCTAGGGAATTGAAGTTCTCCATTCATACTGTTCCATACCTCCATGCCAAATTCATGCTGTTTCCCAAGCTCCTCATCTACCATCTTTTTCTTTCCACTTGATGCTAAGTACAAACATTCCAGAAGGCCCAGTGTACAAAGTATTTTTAGAAGCTAATAGCAAGGGTTTGAATACAACTATTTGGCACTGGAACATTGTAAATGCGACTCAAACTGGTTTCTTTCATTTACAATATGGAGGTGTTTCTAATATGTGAATATTTTATTTGCCATTTGTTTATCAACCGTAGAGAAGCAACATGGCAGAGTGGGGAGACAGCCTACCTTGGAGACTCACCTTCATGTCAAGTTATTATATGTGTACCTACCTCTCATACCCCCTCCCTTCTCCCCTTTCAATTCTCTCTCTGACAACAGTAAATCAAACCAACCCTACAAAGACATTCTTCCTGAACACCATTTTCCTGTATGTGTTGTCTTCTGTCATTGAAATGTCAGCTCATTGAGGGCAGGGACTTGTCTGCTTATTTGTGTTTCTATCCTAAAGTCTTAGCAGAGTTCTTGACAATATGAGTGCTTAGTAAATGCTTTTCCATTCATTCCTTCACTCATTTACATGTCTATATCTATACATCTGAACTTATATCTTTCAACTTGATGACAGTTTTTTGAATTGACTTTCTGTGAATTTAACAGTGCTGAAACAATACTATATGAGGTCAGACTAAGAGTACTAAGCCTTTTTAATCTGAGAATACGAAGTTTTGGTTTGGCTACTTATAATCTCAAATCCATAAAATTGTGAGGGTTAGAGATAAAAGTCTACTTGGATAAGAATAAGAGGACATTTCTTTCCAGAATGGAACATGAAAACAATAAATTTGAGGTTAATGTGGTGTAGTAGAAACGACCATGGACAATTAATCAGGAGACCTGGTTTTAAATCCTGGACCCACTGCTAACTCACTCTGAAAGCTTGGACAAGTCATATGATTTCCCTAAGCCAAAGCCCACCCATCTGTAAAACGAGTAAATTAGACTAGATGATCTCTCAGGTTCTTTCCAACTTTGAGGATCTCTGATTGTTTGGCAAAAAAGAAGAAATACTACGCCACAGGAAATAAATTCATGGCATTTGTCACTCCAACCCAAAATAGTAGAGGTATTAAAAGCAAAAAAAAGTTTAAATTTAATAATGAATGATAGATCCATGATGGATTATTAAGACGAATGTATAAGTATTTCATCTCTCTTTAACACTTCTAAGAGCTGAGGGTGACATCATGGAAAACAAGCTCATCTTCTCCCTTGATGTCCCTCTTGGAGACAAAATGCTAGTCTGGATAGATCATAGACCTCACTTTTTCCGTGGAAAAGCTGGGTCCAGTCACTGCTGCCAACAAGTGGGTGGGGCAGTATGAACTTCGAGTCATAGTCTTCTGCTCATGAATTCATTTGTACTGGTTAGGAAAGGATTGTGGGTGAAAGGGTATTCACAAGTTCCAACAAGCTACCATCATTTCCCAGGACATCAGCCCATAAGAGTGTGTGCTCTATGCTCTAAGGAGTGAAGAGGGTAGAGGTCAAAAGTACAAAAGAAAGGCGTGCATCAAGAATTGTTTATTTGTTTTTTTCAACTAACTGAACATGGGTTCCGGAGACATGGGACTTCATTGGGGTTGGGATGGGTTCTGAGGAACTCGTGAGCAGCCAAGAGACTCTTTGTTTGCTCACGGTTCTCTGCCAGCCATCTGCTTTCTAAGCCCGCTTCGCCCACGCAAAGCTGGCATGCTAATGAGCATCAGCTGACGCTGGCAGAGAGAGTATGAAAATTTCTATGCTCTTTTGCACTTTGTGTTTACCTAATAAAACTAATTTACAGTAACATAGGATCTATCTTCCAGTAATTTATTTGCAAAAATGGGGATGATAATATCTGCTGACCTCATGAGAATCAGGTAAGGATTAATTCAATCAAACTACTTAAAGGAACTGAGGGTCAGGGAAGGGAAACAGCCTGTCTGTAGCAGAACTACAGCAGGTCTAGATTGGAACCCAAGAGTCTCGTCCTAATGATTGGTCACCTTGACTGAGTTGTGTCAAGAACAGAACAAACTCAAGATCCAACTGAAGTTGCAATTAACTTGTCATAATATTAGATGATGCAACAGAATCTGGACCCAATTCATTCCAGCAAGTGCTGACACTCAGCAGTTAGTTTCACAAATTGTTTTAAAACCTTATGATGTAGTTTCATTACACAAACAGATTTAAAATAACAGTAGATGTGAGTCTGTTCAGCATTTTGTACTATGGTAATGAAGTAGGTCTCGCTATAATTCTATTTGCCTGTCAATGCTGCCTCCCCAGATAAAGTTTTTTTTCACCCCATCCTTTGGCTGACCATGCAGTGGAAGGTCTACAAAGGTCCAGATTGCAATAAAAAAATTACAAATTCATGCTGGGAGCATGACCAGATCATGTGCTTAACTCATATAACTTGTATTGTAGGGATACACTTCCTGACTTTGTCTCCACGAGGAATTCAAGTAGATCTACTTTTTAATCTGTCTCAGAGTCTTTTCATCCTTAATTCTTTGTTGATTATTTAGAAAAGTAGTTCTCAAACTTTTTGCCTTAGGGACCCCTTCATACTCTTAAAAATTATTGAGGCAACCCTCTCACCCTTGCAAGAGCTTTTGGTTATGTGGATTTTATTTATCAATATTTGCCATATTAGAAAGTAAAATGTCTTAGTGTGATTATAAAAAGAGTTTTGACATCATGGACCCTCTGAAAAGGTCTTGGGGACCTTCCAGAATTATCCAGACCATACTTTGAGAACTGCTGACCTAGACTGGTGGTTCACTAAGATTTTCTGTGTGAGAATTGCTTCAACAGGGCACAAAAGATCACCTTCCTCTTAAGCTTGGGAATCTACCTGCCCCATTAAAAAAATTAAACACAAAGTCTCACTTGAATTAGTGCTTCTTTTGGCAAAGAACCAACGTGACGCTATCTGATTTGTGTTAAATATCACAAGTAAATTATTGATTTATACTAGAAACAAAATCTTATATAATGCCATTTAATAATCTTTCTGAAATTGTAGGTAGAACTAGGAGTACCCTCATGGACAATTATTTTTTTTCCAGACTATAGTTTGGAAATCAACTGGTCTGTGTGATCTCTACTGGAATTGAGGAAGTACAGGTATAAATCCACAAATACTTGAGCATATCTGTGTTACTGCTTATATTGTTTGGGTTATATTCACAGGCAAGGTTCCTAGAGCTGCAACCAGTTTTAAATCAAGGATTTTGACATCTAGAATTGCACAAAAATAAAAATACTTTAGAATGTAAGCTCTTTGAAGGCAGGGACTTTTGATTTTGTCTTGGTATCTCTAGGGCCTAGCATACTTCCTTCCTCAGAGTGGATGGTCAATAAATGCTTCTTGAATAAACTACAGGATTATTGAGGCAGCATGATACTTGGGAAAAGCACTGAAATTTTAAGTCAGAGGACCTGGGTTCAAATCCCACCTCAATCATTTACTACTTTGTGTGATATTACACTGGTTACATAAACTCCCTGGGCCTTAGATTCTTCTGTAAAGTGAAGGGGCTGGACTAGATGGCCTGTAAGGTTCATTTGAGCTCTAAATCTATGATTGATTCTATAAATTGAATGGGTGATTTGGGCTGTAGTGAATCTGAAAAGATTTAGCCAGCCTGACCCCTCCACCTCACATCTTATCAAGACAAATTGTTTTCTGGCTCTTGGGGTCAGCCCATCAAACAAAATTCTTATCTCCTTTTCTCCCCCCTTTCTTGGTCCTTTTTGAGGATTAAAATGATCTATGACTAAGAACTCAAGGCAGGTTCTAGTTTTTAAAAGTCCCCCTCCTCCACCTGCACCTCATTAGTGCTCTTATCCAGTCCCCATGAAATCACTGAAATGGATGGATCAATTGCAGAATTCTCCCCACTGCCCCAGAACAAATTGGGCAGAGTTCCATTAAAATACTTGGCCAGGCTATTTCGGTTCTACTGATATTCATGCTCAAAATGACCTGGCTGTTCTATTTGGTCCTTATAGAGATACGGTCTCTGGGTATGATCTTCCAAGTAGTTTCAAGTCCAGTGTAATTAACATGCTGGGATGAATTTTCATTCAGATTCTTCTGGTTGAAACAACAGTCTTCTTTCCTTAGGTAATCAAAGAGGCCTTTGTGCTCCCATTTCTATCACTGGGCAAGGGTTTTTTCCCCCCACTACCAACCAGTGCAACAAATACTCCACCACTAGACACCATTCAAGCCATGTTATAACCTGTCATATACTTAATGTCTGGAAATCTAAATAGAAAACCTAGTCTCCCTTTGAAAATGATTTATTTGAACAAATCATTTGGAAATAAACATGTAACAACTCTATACTTACAGTGAATTTCTAATATATACAAATTTAGATATGCATGCATATCTATATACATATATAAAGTTTGCATAAGAAATAGATTGCTTAAAAGGGCACCTACATTCCTTTCTTATTTAGCTGAAATTCAGTAAAGGTGTAATTGTCAATGATTTGGGGTGATTTGAGATGTTTGGGGATATTAATAGCTTATAATCTTTTACTTGAGGAATTGATTACAAACCTTTCTAACATAATGGTTTTCTATTTATACTATTTGCTAAATTAAAGGATGAAAAATCATGTTCCTTGCCACATAAAATTTAGATTATTGCCATGTATCTGGATTATACAAATAACTCCCATCCAGTTTTCAATTCCATACGCGTACACATTTTTTGCAAAAGGCATTCTCATTGGCCAAAGCAGAGGAAGGAAAGAAAGAGGAACAATTGCCTTCCTTAGAGCACAGTTCTGTTTCTGCCAATGTCACCAATTAGTTATGTGACCTTAGATGGGTCACTTGGCCTCTTATATCACTGTTTTCTTATCTATTCGACAGGGACAATAATAACTGTGCCTTAGAATCTTCAGGAAATATTAGATACTATCCAGAGATATAGATGTGAATGAGAAAATTGTAAGCTTTGATAATTGTAATATACTATACAAATAATAGGTATTATTGTGATTATTATGTGAATTATAAAACTAAAATCAATGTCATCTATATCTCAAAACTTGAATCATTTTCTGGATTTCTCTACCTCCTTTCCAAGTACCTTACCACTCTGTAGGAACCTCTGCCCAGAGGCCAACCCCCGTGATTGGTGATTCCTTACCCAGGACCACTAATTCTTGAGGGACCCTAGTTATGCACCCTGACCCGACTAGACTTACTGTCTGGACTTCTCCATCTCCTAACTGGCAATCTTGCCCCCACCTAGAATACTATTCTCACACCCAGCTTTCCTGATCTCTTTTATGTGTTGTCTTTCTCCATTAGAATTAAACCACCTTGAGGATAGGGACTGTCTCATTTTGTTATATTTGTATTTCAGTCATGTTGCAACTCTTCATGACCCCATGTGGGGTTTTCTTGGCAAAGACACTGCAGGGGTTTTGCTGTTTCCTTTTACAAATGAGGAACTGAGGCAAACAGGGTCAAGTGGCTTGCCCAGGAGGGTCACATAGCTAGCTAATAAGAGTCTGAGGTCAGATCTGAACTCAGGAAGATGAGTCTGCCTGATTCTGGGACCTATAGTCTATCCACTGCACTGTCTAGCTACCCAGCGCTGGTGGCGCAGAGCAGCCTATTTGCCTCTGCTAGGAGAAAGTCAAATTAGAGAACTCATTCATAAATAGGTCTATAATGACACTTATCTACCTCACAGGGGGGCTGTGAAGCCTAATGAATTTGTTTGCTAAGTGCTTTGATGATCTCAGATGAAAGGACACACACACACACACACACACACACACACACACAGAGTAAGTGCAAAGTATTATTATTACAATGATTTTCTCTTCCAGGGAGAGTCTGATTGCGCAGTCTGGCTTCACACGCCGAGGAGACTGGGCTTTGTCTACTGAGCAGCCCAACATTAGTGCTTGCTCAATTATTTAAAAATTGCTCAGCACTCCTATGATCTAATGAGATTTATGTTTGGGGTTGGTTCATTGACTCAAGACACATCTTTTAAAACATACCCCAAAGAGTGTCACAATATGCTGTTCGTCACCCCAGAAGAACAATCCTGGAACAAATCAGGTGCTTTCCTGAATTCTTTTTCCCCCTCCCCCAAAGATCAAATTCAAATAGTATTTTATGCTCCCTTTCACTAAATTAACAATGGCATAGAAAAGGTAATTCAATCAGCGTCAAGACACCTTTTTATATTATGACAAACCTGTGCACCTTCAGGGTGCTCATCTGCCATGGAATGGATTTCAGATGTCAATCAGATGTGTAAATACTCGTCAGTTCCTGTGTGGCGCCTGCAAAGTAGTATTTATGGCAAAGGGTAAGTAAGCACTATCAAAAGAAACAAGGCTCAGTGTCTCTGTGCTCCTCCTCCGAGAGAGGAATTTTAAACTAGACATCTGCCTGAGAAAACAGCCACCTAATCACGCCCTGCCACTCAATGTGGCCTGTTTGTTCTGTCCTTATCCCTTAACCTTTGGAAAGTGGTCTTTTTTCTAGACAAACTTTAAGACAACAAAGACCACCTTTCTTACTGGAATTCTGACATGAAGAAGCAGGCTGTATCTACGGGGTGGGAGAATCCATTAAGAAACCAAACTCTGGATGTAGTTAATGACATGGATGCCCAAATAATGGAGGCAATTGCTTCTAACGATCTATGAAATTCTGTTTGTCTACCAATGTATCTTTCACAGCAAGAGGAAGAAAGCAATGATGAGTTGATTGGGGAATGACCAAACAAATTGTGGTATGTGAAAATAATGGAATATTAATGTGCTGTAAGAAATGATATATGTGACAAATACAGAGAAGGATGGGAAGATCTCCAAACACTGAGGCAGACTGAAGTAAGCAGAGCCAAGAAAATAATATATACCATGACTACAAAAATGCAAATGGAAAAGAAAGTGAATGCACAAAATTATAAAGATTAAGCAAGACCCTACTAAAGATATGAAAGGATATTCCCAATTCACCTTTCATTGAGGTGTTACACATTGCATTTGTTTTTAGACTTTTCAATTAAATCACTTGTGCTGATTTTTTAAATCCTTTTTTTGTCTTTAAAAAATGCTATTTGTTATATGTGATGCCCTCTGGGAAATGGGGTATGTGGAGAGATCCTGGGGATAACTAAGATGATGTAAAAAATAAAAGACATCAATACAAATTTATTTTAAAAAAGAAAGTCATGATGAGATCTGACTCCTCCCACCCCCATCTCTGTGGAAATTAGATTGTCATGCAAATTGGCCATAGAAGAAATCCTGTCCTAAATTTCTTTAAAATATTTTTTAATTTGATGCTCCTAGAAAGCCATCACTATCAAATCCCTTTCCACCAAAAAAGAAAACCCCTTCCTTGTAACATTGTATAGTTAAGCAAAAACAAATATAACCTATTGATCATATGTATTTGACAAGCATATGGCTCATTTCACACCTGAAATCCATCACCAAGAAGAAGGAGGTATGTTTCCTTATTGGTCAGTTGTTTCTCCCATTAGAATGTGAGCATCCTGCAGGCAGGGACTATTTCTGCTGCATTCTGGATTTCTTCTACTATGCCCCACATCTTGATCTTGAAGCCTGTAGACTTGGAATTCACACATCATAAGTATACTCTACCTCTGAGGCCTCTCCCTGATTGGATGACTTCTTCCAGAACCTCAATTTAAAGAAAATGCCCAGGCCAGTCACGTCTCATTCCTTGTTGGGCTGCCCTCAGGACTTTTTCTACCATGCCATCTGGTTCCCATCCTACTCCTTCTTTTTAATTTTTTTTTATGTATTGTTTTCCCCCATTAGAATGTATGCTCTTGAGGGTAAGGACTGGGACTGTCTTTCTTTCTACTTTTATTTATATTGCCAGGTTTTAGCTTAGCATGGTGCTTGGAAAATGGTGCTCAACAAATAGGTACTAATTGTTTGACAGTTTCCTCGGTGCTCATCACAAGGCTTTGCCCACACAAAGAGCCTGATAAATTATTTTTCATTCTTCAGCCCTCTGGAGTTAAGATTGGTCACTCTATCTCATGGCTTATAGTACTGTTTTCTTTTCACATTATTGTTGTCATTGGTTCATCTTAATTTGCTTTGTTTTAATCCGTGCAGGTCTTCCCAAATTTCTCTGGATCCTTCATATTTTGTTATCATTTTTTTTTGGCAGGGCAAGTGGGGTGCAGTGACTTGCCCAAGGTCACACAGCTAGTACATATGTCAAGTGTCTGAGGCCAGATTTGAACTCAGCTCCTCCTGTTTGTTATCATTTTTAATGGTACACTAATTGAGTTCAATTAAACTTTGATTAAGCATCTACTTTATGTACCAAATTGAATAATATTTCATTATGTTCACATGCCACAATTTGTTCAGAAATTCCCCAGTTGATGGGCATCTATTTTATTTTTATTTACTATATTATCTATATATTATCTACTTATTTTTTTCTACATCAAAGAGGGATGTTATAAAAATCTTGGCATTGTTGGGGCTTTTCCCACCATCTTGGACCTTTTCAGGGTATAGGCCTAATATCTAGCATAGTTGCAAACTGTTTTGTAATACAGACTTATAGCTCCACCAATAGTGTGAATAGTAGGCTCATGAAAACTATTTCCATATTTTATCAGCTTTGCCAGTTTGAGAGATGAGATAGAATATTTGTTTTAATTTCCATTTCTTTTATGAATAATTTGGAAGTTTTAAAAATATGGTTCTTTATAGTTTGTATTTCTTCTTTTGAAAACAGGACATGTGTTTTGAGTACTTAATCTAGCGGACAATGACTCCTGGTCTTATATATGTAGGAATTTCAAAGATATCTTACATATCTGATCTCTATCAGAAAGAGGTGATGTGAATTCCCGCCAATCAGCGTATCTTCTTAATCTAGTTACATTAATTTGGATTTTGTATAATCCAAGTTGACTATTTAGTCTTTTGTGATCTCCTTTATTCCTTGCTTGGTTATTAATTTTACCCCGAAATTTCTATCTGAAAGCTACATCCTTCTCCCTTCCCCCAGGTTTTAAAATTATCTGAATTTTTACATTAGGCTACTTCTCTATTAGAGCTTATTTTAGAATAAGGTATAAGTTGTTCTATATCAGGGATTGCTAACTTGGGGTCTGAGAGCTTGTCTTCAAAAAACAATGATAACCGTGTTTCGATATATTTGGTTTCCTTTGTAATTGAGGCAACTAGTGGATAGAGCATTGGGCCTGGAGTCAGCAAGAACTGAGTTCAAATTTGAACTTTGATACTTACTGGCTGTGTGACTCTGGGTAAGTCACTTAACTTCTGTTTGCCTCAGTTTCCTCAATTGTAAAATGGGATAATAATAACACTTCCTTCTTAGAGTGGTTGTGAAGATCAAATGAGATTATATCTGTAAATATATATATGTATATATATATACACACATATATATATATATAAATGTAGTTACTATTATTATTATTCCTTTTTTTTGGCAGGGGGGAAGGCAGGGCAATTGGGGTTAAGTGACTTACCCAAGGTCACACAGCTAGTGAGTGTGTCAAGTGTCTGAGACTGGATTTGAACTCAGGTTCTTCTGACTCCAGGGCTGGTGCACTATTCACTGCACCGCCTACCTGCCCCTACTATTATTATTCTTAACAACAAAAATAATAATTCTTTGTTTTATTTAATGCATTTAAAAACATTACTCTGAGGAAGAGTTCATAGGCTTTACCAGATTGACAAAGGAATCTAAGACATAAAAAATTAAGAAGCTCTAGTCTACACCTAATTTTCACCAAATTGCTTTCTAGCTTTTCTGGTAGTTACTGTTAGTAGTACTTTTCTCCATCATTTGCAAATTTGTCTTTTTGAGTTGTTAAATTTCTCCAATTCCATTCTAGGGCATGAGTCTTTAGTACAAAGACCGGTATCCAAGGTCAAATATCAATTGGCTGATGGTCTAATTATAATTGATTTGGGGGAGTTCTGAGACAATAAATAAAATGGGAATGACTTCTTGCTGTGAATTCCAAAGATATCATAGACCCAATCACTCCAAATTTGCTCTGCTTCTCAAAGCTGGAGCACCCAGGTTAGCTTACCAAATGATGTTCAAATTAACCTTAAAAGAGCAGCACCAGGAAATTCTAGAGCAGACTTACAGTAATCATTTTTTGTGTCTCCCTGATAACAGGGCCTCAATCATGATTTTAAAGGTATGCTTTTTGCAGAGGGGAGGGGGAAAGGCAAGGCAGTTGGGGTTAAGTGACTTGCCCAAGGTCACACAGCTAGTGACACTAAAGTGTGGAGTGTCTAAGGCTGCATTTGAGCTCAGGTCCTCCTGACTCCAGGGCTGGTGCACTATTCACTGAGCCACCTAGCTGCCCCAAATGTACCCTTTTCAACCTTAGAAATGGTTATGTAGCTTAGTGGATAGAGTGCAGGCCTTAGACAGAGGAAAACTTGAGTTTATATCTTATGTCAGATACTTACGAGCTGTGTGACCTTAACCTTTCTGTGCCTCTACTTCCACATTTGTAAATGAGTGGGTTGGATCAGCTCATTTACCTAAGATAATTTATGTCTCTTTCTCTATGATCTATTATAATCTCTATGTGCCTCAGGCAACAAACTCTCTGGGATTTACCTACTTAGACAGTGACCAGTTGCATCTGGTTCCTACCTCAGAACTTCTCTTTGCTGACTAAATACATCCTCCTTCATACAACCCCTCTTAGGAAATGAACAATTTCAAGCTTGATTTTCTTGCATGTGATGTTGTTGTCTGACTCTTTGTGACCCCATTTGGGATTTTCTTGGCAAAGATGAGTCATTTCTTTTTCCAGATCATTTTACAGATGAGGAAACTGAGGCAAATGAGGTGAAGTGACTTTCCCAGGATCATACAGCTATTTTGCATGTACATTTTGAGAATGTGTAAAGTTTGAATGTGAGAACAACTCTTCAGGGAACGAGGCATGTGTATACCATCTTAGAGAGATATCGTGGGATAATGGATAAAGAATTGATTTTGGAGCCAGGAAAAACTGGGTTCAAATTCTGCCTCTGAAGGATATTTGCTGTGTGAGCTAGGGTAACCTACTTAATTTCTCAGTGCTCTAGAGAACCTTCTAAGGTGATAACCTACCTGAATTGGTAGGAATTTCCTATATCAATGAAATAGATCTTGTACCTTATCCCTATCTGAAGATACCATACCAATCTTGCAAACATTTGTCTGGAGGAAATGAATGATTCTTTGAAACATTCAGTTCCAACTCAAGTAATATTCTGGACAGAAAATAACTGATGGTAATGATGTGGTCTATCCATCGTTAAAAAATGCTATCTTGAGAAGTGTGTTATTACAGCATAATCATGTACAAGGGCAGTGGGAAAGAAGGGAGAGAAAGGGTATGGTAGGCAGAGAGGAGAGCTGAAGTCTCCATATTAGAGGGTTGAGTTTCTAAGCTTAAAGAGCTATGCAGTATTTGCTGTCCATTTAACTTGTAAACAATAAAATACCTCAAAAATTCCCTTGGAAATAATTGGGTTATCAATCCTTCCTAACTCATTTTAGTTTCTCATGTGCCCCTTAGAAAACAATAAAGAATGCAAACGATATGCATCTCAATTCTCATTATGTTTCTTTCCCCATGTCCTTCCACTGTTTTTCTTTGGAGGGGAAAACTTTGAAGGGCAGTAGGGGGAATAAATAGACTAGAAAAAAATTACCAAAGGAGCAAGTAAGTTTTAAATTTAAATTCAATTAAGTCATGTATATTTTGCTGCTCACATCTCTTTTGTTCTCCCTTTAAAAAAATCCTGTTAGGATTTTTTTCCATATACTAAAGACAAACCCCCACCAAAGGGAAAAAAAAAGCTTTCTCATAAGTTCTTAAAAAAAGAGAAAAACCACTAACAACCAATAAACCACTTTCATACCTAACTTTAAAAGCATACTGGAGCTCTTCTATTTAGGTTAGTACGAATCATAAAATTTTAGACTATTAGTTACTAATTTTTCATGTGTAACATTTGCCATTATCCAAAATTAACGAACTGATACAATTAGAGTTTTCAGAACAAAATATTTATGGTTGAATATAAATCATATAAAAGGAAATTGCATTAGCATGTAAAGCATATCCAGTCTTCTCCAATCTTGAAAATATTCAAACATCTCTGGGAGAATGTTTTTTGAATCATCATTTGACCTTTATAATCAAAATCAAAGCTGAATTGTATTTTATAAATCTGTATCTGTCTTCCATATTAAATGGAAAAGCAAAAAATCCAGATGATGTGGATTTCATCCAGACGAAAGAGAAGAAAGGCCTTAAAAACCCCAGCTCAACTTGCCAATAGAAAACTTCCTAGATTCCAAGATCCACGCTAGCCATTCTTGTAGGGATTCCTCACTTAGAACTATTTCTGGTAAGAACTGTTGTATACAGCCAAAGTTTGGTTGATATTTTTCACGCAGATCAGGGGTTCTTAACCTGATGGCTACAGATCTGTAAGGATTCTGGGCATAGATTTCAGGGCATCTGTGAACTTGTTTGGGGAAAAAAATGACATCTTTATTTTTACTAAACTCTAACTGAAATATAACATTTCCTTCAATTGTGAATGTAGTCAATAATACGTAGGGGTCTATAGGCTTTGCCAAGACTGTCCAGGGGGTCCATGACACAAAAAGATTAAGAACTACTTGTCTTTTGAAGACATGGCTATTGATAATAATAATTTTTTTTTGCTTCCCTTTATTTCAATTGAGTTTTTACCACACTTATAGCAATATCTTTATATCAACATGTTAAGAATCTGTTATTTCCTTAAGATAAAGTTTTATGTAGTTATTTATAACATCATAATGCTTAATAAATATTTTGGGAATAGAACTAAAAAAAATCACTTGCTGAGAAAAATGAGTAGACATAACCTCAAAAATGAGAATATAACTTTAACAACCCACCTAAACTAGAAAGAAGTGTCACATAAAAAAGTGGACTCTCATCAGTATTACAAACAAGTGTTTTTATGTGTTAACAAGACAAGTTACATATTAAACATATTTATTCTTTATTATATGGACAAAAAACCTGTTCTATTAAAACCAGCCATAGGGTGAAAATCCATGAAAAAAATCATATTCTCTAATGCATATTTTATGTCTGTTCCAAAGAGGAATTTTCCATAAAGTGAAAGATACACATTGTTTATTAAAGCCAAAATCTGAAAAGCAAGTGTTTATTTAGTGAGGGAATGTGTGTAGATAAAACACTTGGGAATTGTCATTCCCACCCTAATTTTGTCTTTAGTTTATGTACTTTTTTTGGTGCTGTTAAGATAGCCTGTTCTCAATTTCATTCTATTGCGCTACATTAAATCAAGCTGTGAAAGGCTCTCCTGAGTTGTTAAATTATTATTTAAGCCTTGAATTGTTTTAACTTTTTACATGTCAATTTTTTTTTTAAAGAGAGGTAGTGGCATGGTAGACAAAGAACTGGCCTTGGGGTTAGGAAGAGCTAGGTTTGAGTCTGATGTATGTTGGTTATGTGACACTGGACAAGTCATTTAATCACTTGGGGTTCAAGGAAATATAGGACAACATGTTATTGAGAAAGTACTGGTATAAGGAATTTCCTTATCTGGGAATTCCCTAAACCTATGACATTACAAGTCTAGGCTCTCTTCCTAATCTTTTTTCCCTAACTACATTAAAAATTCTATGAGGATAGGAACCATGTTATCATACTTTATATCTTGATAATCCCCATCATAATACTATGAGTGTAGCATGTGCTCAATACAGATTTGTACTGGGAAGGAGAAGAGGAAAGAAAACACAGTGTGCCTTTCAGTTTTCCTTGGATACTGAGTCAATACTCTGTTTATCTGTGGGGACTTTTGTAGACGATCCTGGGAAACCTTCAGGGCAAATAAGAAATGTGGAACTTCCAGTTTCCTTCGTGTCTCCAGCTGAATGATTCTCCCCTAGCTATGGTGAAATATGTCAACTTGCCTTTGACGTTTTCAAATAATCATATATTCTGAGTTAATGACTTTGAAGAAAATGGGTAGATAGTCCAAGGAAAGTGTCATCTCAGAAGCTGGATCCTTTTGGCAAAGCACCTTTTTTTTAGATGTTGAAGCTTCATTCGCCACCTTTCTAATCACGACCTCTCTTTCTATCAACCCATCCACTGGATAGTGTAGCCCTCAAAGTTCTGTTTGTTTGAGGCAAAGGTTAGTGAATAGGCAGACCGATGGCCTTGGAGTCAGGAAATCTGCCAGTCACCCCCTCAACCACTCCCAGACTTTGTTTCCAAATCTTTAAACTGGAGTTAACATGTGCATAACCTATTTCAGAGGGTTGTAGTGAGACAAGTCCTTTGAAAACTTTAGGCTATTACGCAGTTGAGAGTTATTACTTGTAGCTTGCTATCTGCTATCTGCTAAGCATACCACGCTTGGCCAAAATTTATCGGATTGGAAATTTGAGGGGCTTGGAGTCGGGGTGGGGGCGTCGTCAGGAATAAGGACTAACTCCCAAATGGGAAAATAAAGAAAAGCTTTGTCGGGTTGAGGGAAAACACCCCCTTGAAATATAAAGTCAGGTTCTTTGAGGTAGAAAGATCTATAGGGACCATCTATATTACAATTTTCTCATTTTATACTGAGGGAACTGAGACCTAGAGAAGAAATGGCTTGCCCAAATTTTCCTGCTACTCTAGTTTTATTTATATGTGTGTGATACAAGGACAAAGGATCCACGCTCATTTTAAGATGCCTTGAATTGTTGTTTTAACTTTTTATGTATATCTTTTTTTTTAAGAGAGACAGTGGCATGGTGGATAAAGAGATGGCCTTGGGGTTACAAAGAGCTAGCTGGGTTTGAGTCTGAGGTATGTTGGCTATGTGACCCTGGGCAAGTCATTTAACCAGAGCACAGCTTAAATGCCTACCTTTTCTTACTTCCCTAGCACTAGCACTTATTCTTCCCTTAAATTACTTTGTGTATCATATGTATTTACTTACCTGTGAGCAGATAAGTTGTTTCCTCAGTAGAAACGCAAGCTCTTCAAGGGCAGGGATTACCTACCTTTTTATTCTTTTTTGCATCCCCAGACAAGGGTGGGGAACCTGGGACCTTGAGGCCTCATATGGCCTTCTCGGTCCTCTGGTAAGGCCTTTTGACTTTATTAAGGGGATCTGTTCTGTGAAGTTTGGATTCAGTCAAAGGGCCACATATGTTGATATAACAATCAATTGTGGCCTCTAGGCTGCAGGTTCCTCACCCCTGGAGCATAAGTGACATACCAAATGTTTGTTGAATTACTGAATATACTCCTATTATGAGTGTTTATCTTGGCTCTAAATAAACACAAAGTAGGTAGCAGTCAAGCCTTTATTAGGTCAGAAGTATTAAGAAAAGTTCTTGAATTAAAGAATAACTTTCAGTAAAGAAAATATTTTTATCTCTGCTTCTAGCAAGCACATACCCATCTTTCTGCTAGGGAAACTAGTTTACTGATTTTGGTGATTTGCTTAGGTCATTTTAAGAAGTAAAAAAAACCCAAAAAACAGTGTAGTACCTGCTTTCTGAGTCCCTGAAAGCTGTTTCCCTTCATAGAATCCACCAAGTGCCCTTGACTACAGACATCACATATCTGGTCTGAAAAGTGTTCCAACTAAAACTAAAGGAATAGATAAAGCCTGCTGCTATGATAAACTGAACTGCTCTTGTAGAATTCATCTGTTTCTGGTGCATGTAGAAATTACAAAGGTGTTTTTTTTTTTAAATAAGAAAAAAATGTTGAGAAATACAGCTATTCAAAGAGGCTTCCAGGGAATTAATGACTGCTTTAGGTTAATGGTCATTGGCTTCACATTCAGCCCTCAATTAAACCCAGAACTTGAATTATCACTTAATTGACTTTATTTCATTTCATGTTAGCATCTCAAAGTGGCCTTCATGTAGAAAAAAAAAATCACTCTGTCATAGTAATGGCATCCTTTTCTTTGGGAAGTAAGGCCATTTTGTGCAGCCCAGTACTGTCACTATAGGGCAGCCAGGTGGTGCAATGGATAGAGTGACAGGCTTGGGGTCAGGAAGACCTGAATTCAAATGTGGCCTCAGACACTTCCTAGCTGTGTGGTCCTGGGCGAGTCACTTACCCCTGTTTGCCTCAGTTTCCTTAGCTGTAAAATGAGCTGGAGGAGGAAATGCAAATCATTTTAGTATCTTTGCCAAGAAAACCCCCAAATGGGGTCATGAAGAGTCGAACATGACTGAAATGACTAAACAACAAAAGTATCACCATGTCCTTGAGTTGGTATTCATCTTTGCTTGAGCATCACTCTGTAGGTTCCATACATTTGTACTAAAGACAAATGGCAATTCAAGAGGAGCCCAAATGGTTGTTGGAGGGGGAGATTATGGAAAAACTTGAATGTATTATTGCACTGATTATCACCGAATTCCCATATAACAACGAGACAGTATGCTGTAGTGAATGGATAGACAGTTGACATTAGAGTCAAGAAAAGTTGGTTTCAAGTCTTGCCTCTGACACATACTAGCTGACCCTGGGTAAGTCCCTTTGCTGCCAACATCACAAGGTCTAGTGGAGATAGTATTCTTCACTGGTAGAGAAGTTTTCATATCAGGAATTCATCCCACAGATAAAAACACAGGCTACATCAAAGACCATCTAATCCAACCTCTTCACTTTAGAGAAGAGGAAACTGAGGTCACACAAAAAAATGAAACAGTAATTTAAAAAAAATTAAGTAATTAAAAAAACCCACCACTATGTATTTTAGTCTAGGGCACAGAGAGCTAATGACATAACCCTAATAAATATTTTGAGAATCATAAATAAATGTTTAGAAACCTATAAGATTGTTTCAACACGCCCCTCTTTGCCTCTTCCTAACACTGTAAGTGACTTCCCATGTCTGCTATTTTTTTTTCAAATATTATTCAACAGAATGACTAAACAATTACCTTAAAAAAAAACCAGTTGGATTCATTTAACCTGATGTTATGATACGGTACAAGGCAGCAGGTTATCCTGGAAAATGGCGTATTTAATAGATTACTTGGAATTCCTCAGGGTGCAGCTATCACATCGAGACCAAAGCTTTTTTGTGCTAACTGAAACAAACCATCGGAAGGAGATCTTCTCTCCTCCCACCCCCCACCCCCTTTCCCCTTCCCCGTGGAAAAGTTTAAATAGGCTTTTTTTTGAAGTGCTTTGATCAAGCTCTGAAATAATTTTAGGGGATTACTATTGTACTAAAATTATAATTTATAGTGCCTGACCTAAGCAGCTCATTGTCTAGCACTTGGATATGAAACAATAGCAGGAAAGTAAAAAACACAAGGGGAACCCAAGCTGGTCTGTTTATTATTTAGTTCATAATTACATCTTCCTTATTTAATCTTTGGGATCCTGGCAAGTTCTGAAAAATACAGGTTCAAATAATGTTTACTATGCACAGGAGGTTGAGTTTTGAGTAACACATTGAGAGTATCCAAACTTTGTATAACATGTGACCTTTCCTGAACCCGAGAGGGGTCTACTTTATACAGATCGTCCAGATAGACAGGTCCTCTACAAAGAGGGAAGTTGCTGCCAGACTCCTATTGTCAGCCACTTGCTTCCCTTTGTAGGGAGACATGATTTGAGTCTTAAAGCTACGCTCTAACAAGCCAATCAAAGGATTTTAATGGAGGGTTTTGTAGAATCATAGATCTGAGGTTAGAAGGGAACTTGGAGACCAAAGTTTAAATTTCCTGATTTTAGAGCAGAAGAAAGGGAAGTTCACCAAGTTTCAATGACTTACTTAATGTCACATACGTAGTATCAGAGGCAGAATTTGAACTCAGGTCCTCTGACTCCAGAACTAGTGCACTCTTTGGCTTCATTGTACTCTGAAGCAGTTTTAATTTTATTTGGGTGGGGGGGGGAGGGAAGAACCTGTGAAGATCAATTTGCAAATGGTCATTTGTCCCTATGTTTGATTGTGAGCTTCTTGAGGGCAGAGACTGTCTTTTGCTTCTTTTCGTACCCCCTCAACTTGGTGCAGTGCCTAGCACGCAGTAGGCACTTAACAAATGTTTATTGCCTATCTAGATAAATGGTTTCTTAATGGTCTGAAAGGATTAAGGCAGTTCTTTTTCCCATTAGGCCCAAAAGGAACAATTGATTTCATTCTCCGGGGCTGACTCAAGCCTTGCACCATGATTCAAAAGTCTACAGACCTTAAAAGAAAATATTTACGTATGGAAGTACCAGCTGATTTTGCTCCCTTTTTTGACCTACTTTGGACTGCATACTTTTTATAGGAATATAGGGAAGGCATGTTGTCTCCTCACTAGATGGCAAAAATCATCCTGATTTCCAGAATTTCTCCAGTCTAGGTTTTTGGGGCAGGTTCTCTCCATCACATCTACATATAATATGGTTGGACTGGGGTTCTGGCTCCATGCTTAGGCTACATGACATGAACATTTTAAAGGTTTCATAGAGGCATTATCATGGTGTTTGTGAGAGCAGATGCTTGGCAAGTCCATATATGCCAGGGAGAACATCATTCAGTTTTATGTGCACTTCTGTTTTCTGGGTTGGTATAATTCATTAGCACATTCTGCAGAATACTCCATAAAACAGGATTTGGCTGTAATGTTAAGGTTCTAATGACTACAGCATTATACGTATATATATATGAAAAGCAGTCATTGCTTCTACTCTAAGTTGATGTTTACATTTGACAAACTGAGAAAAATGCACAAATGAGTATTTTGCAGCATTGAAAAAAGAGATAACAATTAAGTTTTCATTTGTCTGGAGGGAGGCATTCCTCTCTCTCCCTCTTCTTTCTTTCCTTCCTTCCTTCCTTTCCTTCTCTCTCCTTCCTTTCTCCTCCCCCCTCTCTCTCCCTCCCTTCCTTTCCTCCTTCCTTCTCTTGGTCTCCCTATTTTGCCCAGGCTGGAAGTTCATATTTTCCTGTGGGACTGAGTTTGGACACCCAAGAGAACCTTATCCCACTGTAGCTCTGAACTGACCTCAAGTGATCACCAGTCTCTTTTTCCTTGGAAGCACAGATCATAAGCATATGCCACCACTCCTCACTCATTTTGTCCTTTCTAAGGTTTAAAAGTAGCAGTAAGACAATTATAATAATTTTTTTCCATGTGGAAAATGGTCAGTGAAAATTACCAGAAAAAATTACAACGAGAGGTACAATTTCTACCAGTCTCCTTTCTATGGCAGATGTACAAAATTTTAAAAGCTCCCTTATTCAAAACAGAGTGAAGCTTTGATTTAAAACACCAATACCACCATACAACCTGTTAATGTCAGAGCACCAAGGTAGGAGAAGAAATACAAAGTTTAAGGTCAGTCTTATTTATTTGTGCACCTTTGTCATAAATTTGTTTAATGTAAAACAAACAAATCTTCAACTAGGGCTAACAGGATTTTCAGTGTCTGTTCAGATAAATTTAACTTATTCCTAAAAAAGAAAATTTAGCTCTAGTGAATGAATCTCATGAACTCTATCTATTTATCTATCTATCTATCTATCTATCTATCTATCTATCCTATCTACTTATATTTTGGAGACAGTGTGGCTTAAAACATTATATATTAAAGCTGGGGTTCTGAATATTTTGAGGCCGTGGATCATAGACAGTCTAATGAAGTCTATGAACTCCTTCTCAAGAGTAAAGTTTTTAAATGCATAAAATAAAATATATAGGATTATAAGGAAACCACTTAGATGGAAATATAGTTACCAAAATGTTAAAAACAAACAAACAAACAAAAAACACAAATTCATAGCTTCCAGCTTCCAGATCTGTGCCCTAGAGAAGGAAGTCTGGGTCTGAAATTTTTCATTTTGTTTTTTTGAAAACTTATATTATCTTACTGTCATGTCTTTCCATTCTTTTCTTGTTCTTTCTTTCTCAATATGATTCATGATAATCTGAAGATTTCTGCCAGAAGGGTAAAAGGCAAAACCAGAGTTAATCTTTGAGAAAGGCGAAGAATGGAAATGAGTTCCAGGCATTTGCAAAAGTAACATTTTAATTAATATTTTCAAAGCGACATATTTACAAGAACGACTCTGCTTAGAAATTAATCTGTCATCATGGGAACTGATACACCTTGACTACTCACGGAGGCTAAGGGTGTAACTGGATGGTCTTGCATTTCCAAATGAGAGGGTTATAATTCATCTTTTGGTATTTTGCTTGTAGAATGAAACCTGCTCTACAAGGTATCTAATTAAAAGAGGAAAACAGTGGGGCAGACCAGCGAAGAGTGTTCTTTCCTCTCTCCTTTCTTTCAAATGATGACAACTAGAAACAATACCTAGACACATAATGGTTTTTTGTTTTGTTTTTTTTTTTCTTGTGTGATCTATCCATTTCTTCCTTAGCTTTAAATGTCCACTTCTTAAAAGAGAACTTCTGTAGTACAATCGTGGGGATTGTGATAAGATTTAAAAAATTTTATAATGAACTACAAATAGGTTTTTAGGATTATTAGGGCAATTTGCTTAATCAGAGAAGGAAGTAGAAAAAGAGGGCAGAATTTGGTTTTCATTTTTTTATTTCCATAAGCATTGGACAACATACCTGTTTTCCCTCAGGATATTTTGAAATAATTTTTTGACAGAACCCCTAATTGGATCTAAGTTACTTCCCTTCAAATGTCAATCTCTAATATCAGTGTGATGTAGATGCACTATAATTGTAGTGCTGAAAAATACATTGAAATTGATCACCATAAACACTTTTGATGTTCAGATGTTCCTGTAAAAAAGAGGAAATTCACATAAAATGTTGCTCACAGCTTGGCCGAATGCCACTCAAGTCAGGAAATTCTGTTCAGCGTGGACAATGTAGCCCCTAAGCACAGCTCTTGCCTTGTGTCCTGTGCCACCTTGATGACAATGGACTGTTTTAATTAACAGTGAAATCATATTTTTATATATCATTTCTTAGCTTTTTGGGTGGAGGAGGGGGAAGGAGTTCTCATTTTGAACTAAATCTGCCCATTACCTTAACAAAATACTGGTTATCTATATGTGTATGGGAAGAGAAAAGGAGAAGGGAGAGAAAATGAATAGAAACTTTGAAAAAAATTAATAATGGGGGTGATTCTGCAACCAGGAGGAGAATTGAAAATCACACCTTTCAGCCTCCACATTTTTTCTTTTGTTCTACAGGCAAGGAGAAACCATCCGGAAGGAAGAAAGATTATGACTATCTATAAACCAACTGTTTGACAGAGACAGAAATGCTGATAATGAGTGGGTTATGTCTGTAGTTCTTGGCTGCTCACATCAACCAGGGATGAAACAAAACAGAAACTCTTGATATTTGTCTGAAGAGGTACTGGTGTGACCACGGGCAGCAGGAGTTCAGCTGAAGTTCAGGGCAGATGTTGCCAGCAGTTTATACTGCAGGAAAGTCAAATAGCTTCCGGATTCACCTTTTCCTCCCCGCGTCATTTCCAGGATGGTCAGGGCTGGGCTATGCTCTGGCCTAGGGTGACAATGTCGGTGGGGAAGCAGTCTTTGAGTAAGATGCCTCTTTCTCGGTTACAATCCAGCTCCTCAATGAATCCATACCAGTAGATCACTAACCCAGGACCAAATCTGTGAAAGAGGTGGGGGGAGGGGGCGAGGGAGAGAGAAGGGAAGAACATGGATTTTAAATAGTTATGTACTACCTGGAGAAAGGAAATTCATCACAGATTAATGAGAGCTGGACCTGCAAATCCATCCTAGTCCGTTGTCTTACAAAGGCCCAGTGAGGATTAGTGATTTGCCCAAGGTCACATAGCAAGCTAAAAAATTCTAAACAGAGTACGTTTGGGGGTGTTTTTTTTTGTTTTATTTTATTTTATTTTTAAGACTGTTCTTAGAAGTGTTATTTAGATTTACAGTTATTGAACTTCCACAAAGCCAGGTGGCACGGTGGATAGAGAATGCTGTTGAGTCGTTTTAGTTGTGTCTGACTTTTCATGACCCTATTTGGGGTTTTCTTGGCAAACATACTGCAGTGGTTTGCCATTTCCTTCCCCAGCCCATTTTACAAATGAGGAACTGAGGCAAACCGGGTTAAGTGACTTGCCCAAGGTCACACATAGTAAGTGTCTGAGGTCGGATTTGAACTCATGAAGATGGGTCTTCTTGATTACAAGCCCAGTGCTCTACCCAATGCCCATGGATAGAATTTGGGACTTGTTCAAATCTGGCCTTAGACACATTATTAATCATATAACCTCTGGCTGTCTATTTCCACATATGTAAATTGGCAGTAATAACAGCACCTAACTCACAAGGTGTTTGTGAGGATAAAATGAGATATTTGTAAAGTCCTTCGCAAACCTTAAAGCTATTATGTAAGCTACTTACATTCTATAAATTTTATTACATTTTAAAATTAAATTATTAAATTATATTAGCTACTTAAAACCTTAAAGCCACGATATAAGTACTAGCTATTCTAATTATTAATATTGTTAAGGTGATCTCAAACTATCAATGTTTTAGATTTATTTGGATTTTTAGCTTTTTTCCTTAGAAAGCTAAAATGTTTAATGTATGCTATCACTTGTTCTTAACTACATTTCCGGTATATGTGAAGTGCACATTTGAGAGATGGGGAAACTAATGTCTAGAATTTTATTCAATTCCACAAGCACTTATTAGGCACCTGATATGTTCAAGGCAGCATGGCTGGTGCTGGGAATATAAAATAGAAAGCTGGCAAATAGCCCCTGCCTGCAAGCAGCTTACCTCTATTGGCTTCAAGTGACTAATCTGGGGTTGTAGAGCAAAAGGTCAATATGGGCAAGCTTAGAATTTTTGTTTGCTGAAACATTTTTTTAAAAAAGTATCTGACTGTACTATTTTTTCATAATGGAAATAAAGAACTCTGAAATATTTTTTAAAAATTAAGAAAATGTAGAAATATTCTTAGGTCTCTAGATGCCTTTATTCTTCCACGTGGATAAAAAGTCCCTCCTTCTCCAGTTCTTCCAGACTCTAAGATGTTTAAGTGTATCAAGATCCTCACCCTCCAATGATTCATTCTGGCCCAATAGTTAAGTGAGGCAGAGAATCACTGGATTTGGAGTTGGAGGAAATTGGCTTTGAATCCTGGCTCAGATGCTACATGTGTGACCTTGGGTAAGTCATTTCCTTTCTCTAGGCATCAGTTTCTCCACCTGTAAAATGACATTGGATCAGATGGTTTCTAAGGCACTCTAAAACAATGATCAAAGTGAAATTTGATAATATGTTCTAATTAAGGAAATGACGACTTTTCCCAAGCAAGTGTAGAGACAGACTTTTCTAAAGGAACTTTCCACTCTCAATGTTCCCAAAAAGTGTCTTAGGAATGCCTCCAATATTGTTAACACTGACTGATCTCCACCGGGCCAACTCAGGAAGTAGCCTCAGAGACTCTTCTACCCATCAGGAAATTCAGACCTTTAGGCTGGGTTCATAAAGATGTAATCTCGATCAATCACTGTATACGTAGATATGGGTTGCACATCAGTTTCACGTTTTTCCTACAGAGAGCACTTAATTAAAGGGCAGCACTACTTTTGGTGTAGTGTTGCAGGAATTTTACAGTGAAATCATAAATTATGAATGTTGGGTTAGTAAAAGGATGTCTAAAAACAGAACCGCTTTCTGTCGTCTACGTTAACAGCAGGCTGAACAATGTTCGGCCAAAAAGCTTTTTCATTCTATGATTTATTATATGCTATAGTGAACTTGCCAAAAATAACAGTACAGGATGAGCTGTTAGATACTGTATGTACAGGACCGAGTTCAATAGGATGTCATGTAACAGTTTATTTGGGACTCATATCATTAGGGTGGCCAAGTTTTCTTGAAGGCAAATTAAGACTTTTAAAGGTTCTTTCAACTCATGGGGGCAGAACTACAATGGAATTGCTCTGACGGGTGAGTTAGCGGCTGAGGTCCTTCTATGGCACCTTTTAAAACTCTAAAACCAGAAGTTTTAGGATAGCAGTCTCATTGTGTGTTTTTCTGAATAAAAAAGGTGTATGGAGAAGTATCCTACTTGAACCCAGAACTTTCTTTACGCTTTGCAGGTCTGTCCCATGTAAGGAGTCTCCTTTGAGGTCTTTGAGAAACTTAGCCTACTGCCACAGAAAGGAAGGAAGCCTGAGAAAAATCTGTTAGTACCTGCGAACAGGGATATACGCTGCCGAAGGCAGGCAGTCTAAATGCTTTGTCTCATTCAGTTGAATATCATTGGAATACATGGCGCTTGGTACTTGGTGTTCTACAAAGGGTTATGTGATCAGGGCATAAATAATTTCTGAGTTTCCTAAACGTAAAAGGAAAACTTCCTAATGATGAGAGCTATCCAAAAGTGGAATGGTCTGCCTTGGGAGGTAGTGGGGTCCCCGACTCTAGAGTTCTTCAAAGCAGAGCCTTGATGACTACTTGTCATGTAGGTTCTAGAGGAGATTCTTTTGGCCTGTTTATTGTACTAGACAGTCACCAAGGTCTCTTTCAATTCTGACATCTTTTAATTGTGAAAACTTCAGTGTAGCCATGAGGGCTACACAGGCACAAAACCTCTGGAAAACAATTAATCTACTTTTCGTTTTTGAGATGTGGCCTCAGGTCCTTCTGTCCAACAGGCCTAACATAAGATCAGAAGAGCGATCAGTTTATAATGCAGCCATTCGAGAGACCTTCATATTCCTCAGTGAGGCACTAATATTTTCACAAAGGGGAAAAATGTGTTCTAGCCAGTCACCAAAAAGAACAAAGAATATATGGGGATCGTAAACAACAGGCCCAGTATTTTAAAAGATTTAATAAAACAAAAACACACATCGCCACAATTCAGAGAGCAAGTACACGATGCACTTTCTGTGAACTACCATGTCATAAGCTGCAGGACACGAAATGGCAGTTCAACGGAAACACAATGCCTAGCCCCACCCCAACCCCTCCAAACCAGGATAATCAGTAAACATGCTGCCCCACCCTTTGATTTTTTAAAACATTAAAGAGCTTGTGTCACTTGTGAGGCAAAACAGAAATCACACCCTAAAAAGCTTTGCACCAACTGTGAACTGTGTTGCAACTTAAAAAAATAATAATAACCCTAACATTAGCGATAAAGATAGGGACTGGACCTGTGATTTCTTTCGTGCTGGGTCAGGAAACTCCCTCTGCAAAAATGTAAGTCATCACTTTCTCTGAAATTTGTCTAGTCTGGGAGTTGCTAAGGGCACTGAGACTTGCTCCCACATAACTTGCTCTAATACTCCCTTTATGTGGAAGAGGAAGGGGACTTGAATCCAGTTCTTCCTGGCTTCAAGTCCAGCTCTCTATCAGCTACACCATGCGGCCCCTCTACCACTGAACAGAGACATAATGGGATTTTTGAATTGAAACATTATTTCTTCTAACCCTCTGACATTATAGGTATGAAAATGGAGGCCCAGAGACGTTAAGGGAATTAAATGCTTAACCAGGTGGCAAAGTGTGGCAATAGACTTTTTAAAACAACTTTCTACTCCTACAATTTCCCAACGTGTCCCAGTGGCAAAGGCAGTTTGAGGACTGAAATCTTCTGACTATCAGGGTGAGGCATTTCTGAGCTTGCTCCAAGCTCCGAAGAATCAGAGGAGGCTATCCATAACTTTCCAGACACACACCTAATTCTGGAAAGGTCACTTGTAATGAGCAGCTTTATACAGTCAACTCTATTCTCTAAGCTAGGAGGAAGGGTCTAGTTTGTGGAGAATATAAAAAGGCACATGATGCGCCAGCTGTAGCGCACGCCTCTCTCTCTCTCTCTCTCTCTCTCACACACACACACACACACACACACACACACAAACACACACACACACACACTCACACTATCTCAGACAAAGCTCAAATAGGTATAGATTTAGAGAAATGGAAATGTAGTATCTAGGAAGAATCCAAAGGGTGGAGACAGTGAATTTATCCTCCCGAATGCCTGCTGGTTTTAATCTTGTAGAAGTAGGCAAGACTGAAAAAACAAGCTTTTTTGTTGATTAAAAAAAGAAAGAAAGCAAACAGTGATGTTTGAAAGGAAACTGAGTCCCAGCAATAGAGAGGAAAACAACATAGCAAGTGTACTTATGACACAGCAGTGCTTCCCACCAGTTTAGCGATGATTTGCAATTCTACTGAACATAGATAACACAAGAATTGATGATACTGTAAAAATGCTTCAAGAGCAGCTAAGGAGATCAAAGGTCTAAAATGGAATTTGCAGATTCTTGTTTATCCCAGACTGTGATGTAAATGTCTTCTGAATGAGTTATCTCACTTTCCAGGAAGGTAAGTGCCCTCAACTCACTAAAAACAACAAACTTTTTTTTTTTTTTTTGGAAAAAGGTGAGGTGAAAGTTAACAGTCAAGTCAGCCTGGGAAAGTGAAAAGCCCCCATCATGAAATATCATGTACACAATTAATTACTCAAAGTCTTTGAGTTCTTTGAGCTCCTAGAGCCTTTTTATTTTAAAGTGGAACCAAAAGAAATTTGATTAAAGCGTCCAAAGTGTCTGGTGTTTCCTCTCATTTTTTTTTCTTGTCTGAGGGAAACAAATGCAGGCAAAAGTTCTCACTTTGGCCACTCCTGGTTTCCGTCCCTGCTGGGATTCTTTTGAAAAGAGTAGTTAGTGATAAAGACTTAAGGTGACATTCCTGGGATGTTCTGGAATCTCCTGCTCTGGGCATCCAAACACCTGTCCATAAGCCATGAGAATCAGGTTCGATTCTTAATGTGAAAGGGTCCACCCAGCAAAGTTGGATCTATTTTGCAGTAATGTGGGAATGAGGTGATTCTTTCTGGGGGGGAGGCTCCAAACTCTGACGAGTCAGAGTTGCAGAGACAAGGATCAAGAATTAGGGGCTACAAGTACAATTCAAACAATTTTCCCACATAACATATGGAAAAGGCTGTTGGTTATTCATTGACCTCTGTACCCACATCTGCAAAAATAAACTGTGACAGAAATAGACACTTGGGGAGAAAGGGGGATGGGATCAAGCACTTATTAAGCAGCAAGGTGGCACAGAGTTCTAGCTCTAGAGTCAGGAAGACTCATCTTCTTGAGTTCAAATGTGGCTTCAGACACTGTGTGACCCTGGGTGAGTCACTTACCCTTGTTTGCCTCAATTTCCTCATCTGTCAAATGACCTAGAGAAGGAAATGGCAAAAAAATCTCTAGTATTTTTGCCAAGAAAACCTCAAATGGGCCACAGGGTTGGACACAATGGAAAGCAACTGAAAAGCAACTATGTACCAGGCACGGTGCTAAGTGCTTTACAAATACCTCATATGATCTTCACCTATCTAGGATTCAGCTCCATGGCAAGCTCCCTTGCCAGGAACATTGCTAACAATAAATAAATAAGCAAAGAAAAGTCTCTCAGCAGGCAAAACACTTCACAAAGTTCATACACGCATTTGGGCACAATACACAGGAATGTCCCTAAGCCTTCCCTTAGAGCTTACTTACTCTTACTCTACATACACTTATTGTGTATTAAGCATTGTGTTGCAAAGATAGCAAGAGAAAATATAAAATAGCTAGGAAAAGTACACGGGAAATCAAGAAGTGCATTAGCCTGGGGTCACTTACTGTAACCCTACATTCTTCAAAAGGCCATCAGTGCATTATTGCATTACAGCTTAATTAAAGCCAACAAGCATTTATTACATGCTGACTGAATGCAAGATAGGATCAAAAGATAAAAAAAAATGACCAGTCCCCACCCTCAAGGAACTTTATATAGCACACTAATCACAGCACAATTTCATAATGATGATCCCAAGCCAACAAGAAAAGGTTAAGTTATGTTCAGTGCATCTTGTTTAAGAAGAAAGAAGTAATGTAGTCTGGGAAGATTTCCATCCAAAATGGTTAAATTATTTTTTTAAAAAAGTTGTATTTTAAATTCTCAGCTATTCAGCATGATACATTCCCTAAGAGTTCCAGATAACTGAGATTTTTCTAATATATGAGAGGCAGTGTGGGATAGTAGATGGAGAACTGGATTAGGGGGTCAGGAAGGCCTAGCTTAATATATATTGGCTCTGTAACCAAACTCACAGATGTGGACTATCTATCCCCCAAAAGCTATGATACAGGTAAGGTACATCACTCAATCTAAGCTTTTTCCCTATTCCAGTACACAATGTGAGCTTCAGGTGCCTACAAGTTGGGCTCCCATGCAAAATTTTCAGAAAAGATTGCCTTAACATTTTATTAATTATAAAATAAATAAATTTGCCTTCATTTCCCTCCTGGTCCATATAAATGCAATCATCATTACTATTATTTTATAGCTCCTTGAAAGGATAAATGAGAAGTTAGTATTCCCTCCATTTAACAAATTAGGAAATCTGCGGCCCAGAGGAGTGAAGGGACACACATAAGCTAATATATTATGTCACTCAATGGTCCATTAGTCCACGAATCAACTTCAGGAATATGAAGTCAGCAGGCTTCATACTTGAGTAGTTTATTATGTATCTATTCCATGTAGTAGGAATATTATTATTTTGAGAAAGTTTTTTTTTGGAAAGGCAATCTGAATTTCAGGCCAAAGGAATCTATATATGATTAAATGTGAGAGAACAGGTTTATGCCACTTGGAAAACAGGTAGCGAGAGCTGAAGTTTAGGAATTATTGGATGAAGATAAGAGGAATTTTTCTTACTGGGAACGAGTTCAAAAATTATAGAGGCAAATCTAAACATTAGGAAAAGAGTAAATCCAGAGCTCTGCTGTAACCTGGTCACACAAATGGTAATAAACAGATGGAAGAAGTTAAAGATCCAGACTACTCCTCCTTCCCCCATAATTTGATTCTTAGGGTCCAAAAGCCCAGTCATTGCTCTGAAAATATTTCAGCCATCTTCAAATCACAAAGGTGTCACACTCATTTTCTTTCCCTGTGATTTCTCTAGAAATGATTCCCTAAATAGCATTTCTTTTCCATTTCAAACCATAAAGGGTCCTATCTTCTTTTTCTCAACCCAGCCTCAAAGGAACAGGTGACTGATTTACTCAGAGGTGGGATTCGCACAGAGGAGACATGGTGTTATGGAAAGAATGCTGTGGTCAGGGACTCAGAAGACCTGTGTTCGAGTACCTGCTCTTTCACAAAATATGTGCTGTTGACCCATTAACAGCATCCCCATCTACAAAATGGGGATAATATTTACAGTACCCACTTTCTAGGGCTTTTGTAAACCTTGAAGGCCTACACAAATTCCTGTAAACTATTAGATAAATAGCCCTATTCAAATGGAAGCAGGCAGTCCAAAACCCCATCGAAATGAGCCAAGAGTGATTATTTACTATTTTGCAATGATGAGAATTGATGATGGCTGCAGAAAAAGTCTAAAGAGTCCTTGTGATGCACTTACTAAGTGCTGCTGTATAAATCCAACTGGTGCCAATAAGATGTGATTTTTCAACTGCTAGATTTGGAGTTGGATAGGAAATGGATTTTAAACTTTGTTTCCTGTGGACAGGTGACCTTATTCAATTGAATTGTTGAAGTCCTATCAGTAGGATTGAAATTTCTCAGTGTTTCCCATTTTTAGCCTCATAACAATGACTGTTTATTATTAAACTACAAAAAGTGGTCATTTTCTCTACCTTAATAATAGTCCCTAGAACATTGAATGTATAAGTTTAATAGCAAGATAGTAATTTGTCCCTGGACCATTTCTATGTGAAATCCATTGAAAAAGAGGAAAATAATGAGTTAACAAAAACAATAGTAATAAAAACAAGAGGCACTGTTGGATAAAGGAGAGAGAGCAAGCCTCACAGTGATGAAGACCTGAGCTCAAAGTCCCATCTCTGACATGCAGACTGTAATTCCTGGATTGGGCAGGTCCCTTAACCCCTCAGTGACCTAGGTGACTCTCCAAGACTTTAAGTTGCAGATCAGGGGTTGATATGCTTTGGCGGGGGGATTTCCTCATTGGGAGTTTTCTATACCAAAAAGCAGAAAAGTATTGACAAGTGGGCTTTATTTAGCATTTTAAGTTTTGCAGGGAGATATGACAAAAAAAAAAAACCCAAAAACATTTGATCCTCACAACAAGGTAGGAACTATTACTCTCATTTTACAAATGAAGAAACTGAGGCACAGAGTGGTGGTATGACTTGTTCAGGATCACACAATGTCTGAGGAGGAATTCTAATGTAGGCCTTCCTAACTCTAAATCCAACACTCAATTTACCTCCCTATGGGGTCTCTCAATTACTAAGCCAACAATAAACTCTCCCCCCCCCCAGGGTAGATGGGGAGGGAGAGGAGTAAAGAACTATCTTTGAAAAAACTGGAACATCTGTGTGGGGTCTGGGTTAACTTCTAAAGATGTGTGCAGGCATGTGGCTTTGGGGAGTCGATTATTTCTCCATCAAAAAGCCTTGCATGTGGTTTTTATGAAGAATGCATTTTCAAACACACAGCTCAGGAGAAGCACACAACATGTTGTAATTGTTTTAAAATAAACTTTTACATCGTTTATTTAGTTTTAATCTGTTTGTTGTAGATTGGCTATATACTTGTTAATCACTGCTGTATGTGTTCCAGGACAGAGTTGTAAATAACTCTTCCATCCAAGAGTCCCCCACTAGAATATGTTTGCCCATGTTTACATGTAAAGCATGTATATTTAAGCCCATGTGCAAATGCATTTGAAATAATAATATATTAACAATCCTCATCATAATAGTAATGAGCACTATAAAATTCTGGCACTATGGTCAATTTAATTCAAGATACGACGTATTTTGTGTCATGGCATCTGCAAATAAAAAAGGTACAATATCTTGGTTGGCTAGGCTAGCCTTTATGCTTGGTTTGTGTTTCCAAATGGAAAAATCTGAAGAACTATATTTATAAGTATAAATTCTTAAGAGCTTGGGTATTGAAATATATGCATATGTATGCTTAATTCTAAATGCATCTTATACACACACATATATGAATATAGATATGTACTTTTTGTATATAAACCTAATACTCAAGAATACTAAAGCTCTCTCCTGGTCCCTTATCATAGTGTGGAGGTGACCCTGGGTTTTCAAATGCTTTACTGATAGAGTGAAAGGTCTGATAATAATAATAATAGTACTGTGTACCAGCCAAAGTACTAAGAACTTTACAATTATCATCTCATTTGGTCCTCAAAACAGTCCTGGGAGGCCCATGGTATTATTATCCCCATTTGACAGAAGAGGAAATTGAGGCTTGAACAGAGATTAAGTGACTTGCCGAGGGTCACACAGCTAAGTTTCTGGGACCAAATTTGAACTCAGGTCTTCTGACTCCAGGCCCGGCACCCTAAGTAGGACCAACCTGAAAGGTTTTGCTTATGTGACTGGTAATGAACTTGACGTTTCTTGTTTGAGGGGCAACTAAGTTTAGAGAGGTGCATCAGCTAAAGGTTGGGTACCAGCTAATGCATTTTTATTTTGAACTACAGCAACTCAGGAAGTCCTACTACTAAGGCATAGAGAGGTTGTGTGGCCTGCATCAACAGAGGGAGGATATACACTGATGAGAGAGATGGTGAAGCTTGAAGTCTGTCTGTTGATCAGCGAGCCTGCAGAAACCTTGGCAGCAAATTAGATAGGAAGTAAAGCAAATAGATGTAAGAGGAACAGGTCTGCCTATGTTTCTATAGTCTTATCATCAGGGAATGTGGAACCACCACAGCTGGATTCAAAACCTGGGTACCTGATTTGCTTTTTGAAGAAGAAGAAAAAAGAATATGAGGTGACATTGGGGAGAATACCTGGTCAAATGAGGTATATTCAGATGTGAGGAATACAAGGTGACACAATTTTGAAAATACTGAAGGATTCATTTTTCAACCTCTCAGGGAGAGGAGGGTATTAAAGCATTGGAAAAAATTCAGTTATTACATAAACAAGGTGACCAAGAAGATATCAGTAACTACTGATCTATAAGCTTACTTTCTCATCTCCACATAATCTTATGAGAATTATCTAAACCAGGGTTGGGGAACCTGCAGCCTCAAGGCCACAGGTGGCCCTCTAGGTCCTCGAGTGTGGCCCTTTGATGGAATCCAAACTTCACAGAACAAATCCCATTACTAACTTCAAGAGAAAGGAATAGGCAGGCTTTTGGCCAGTTTCAATAGCAGATCATCATCACACAATTAACAGAAAGATATAGAGAAAACAAGACCCTGCTCCATTTGTTTGTTTGTTTGTTAGTAATGATCTGGTAGAGTAAAAACCATCAAAAAGGTAAACACCATAGGTAGTTAAGATGATATGAGATTATCTGAAAGATCAAACCACAGAGATGGTTTTGTTAAATAACCTCTGATTAACAATATCAAGCAAGTCATAAAATGTCACAAGATATGCTCACCAAAGGTATTTTCCCATGGTTATAAAGGATGTCAGGATCCAAATTAAGAATTCCTAATAGATAGTAAAGTCTTCCAGATTCTCCTGATTGTATACGACACTGAGTTCCCCACATCAAGTTCCCAAATTTCACAGGGCCTATTTAATGACATTAAAAGGAATGGCCTACCACAAGAAAATACAAATGGATAAAGGATGTCTATTGCCCAGATAATAAGATGCATTTGTGTGGTGGCTCTATTGGGTTAATCTATTGGTACAAATACTCTGGAAAGGCATCACAGATGGATAACAAATAGGAGGAGGAAGATGAGAAGAGTGGGCTTGATTATTTTTGGAAAACTGCATCCTAGGTTCTTTCCTGACATAAGTGACACCTCCCCCCTCCCCCCATATAAATATTTTTCTGGTGACTACATCTGTGACTCATGGAACACCATGATGGCCAAAGAATCAAAACTATGGATGACCCATAGGGTGACAGAGAGACAGATGGAGGGTGCAAGTTGGCTGCAATATATTACCATGGATGATTTATGCACAGGAAGTAGTAATGTAGAAGTTATCACTTAAGAAATGTACGACTGGTAAAGAAAATGTGCTGGGTAATGGATTCAGAGCAAAGGACAACCAAGTCCTGAAATCTTGTATTAATACCCCCTGAATGTCAGAAGGCTATGGTAGAAATGACCAGACTTGCATTGCTATGGCTTACTTTTGGGGACACATACACTACTGAGACAAAGTCAACTTAAAAATACATGATGACTGGCTGTGTTACATGTACTCTGTGATCCAGCCATACTGTCCTGCTTGCCATTCCACACACACAACAGTTCATTTCCCACTTCTATGTCCAATGAATGTCTATCATGCCTGGAACGTACTTCCTCTTGGGATCCTTAAATTCCTTCAAGATATAGCTCAAGCACATGAATTCCTCCTGAATCCTCTTCCCTCCCCCACTACCTCTACTGCTAACATACTCTCTACCCAAACTATTTTGTATTGACTTTGTATATATTATGAATATACATATAGACACATGTATACATGTTTGTATGCATGTACCCCCCCCACCACGCTCAAGTGTACCACAGTCCCCTCTTCACCTTCATTAGAATGCAAACCCCCTGAGGTCAGGGATTGTTTCACTCTTGCCACATCTCCAGCACATCTCACAAATGCATGATGTTGATTGATTCATTGCTTTTCCAAGATTTCCCCCTACACTGCCTAAAAAACCAACATAGGTGAAAAGGTATTTTTGAAATGCAGTTGAAAAGGATCCTCATTTGTAATTCCTTGGCTACCTTCTCTGAGGTTACCCAGAGTTCAATTAGGAGCTCTTTTCAAGGCATAAAGAGATTTATGGTTGTTGGACATATGCAAGTCGGGTGAAAATAAAAAATCATTGGAATTTTTATCTTTGGCAAAGTCAGATGACTAAAGGGATTATGGCTGATACATGTCTGGGCTATAAATCTATCACTAACCTAAGTGGGACATGGTGCCACAGGTATGTCAGCTCCCAACTTGCTCTAAATGGTGCAATAAATATTTCTCCTTTCTCAGAATAAACATTTCACTAGATGCGAAATCTCTTCAGTTAGCCAACCCAGCCCAAGAACAGAAGTCACTAATTCAAAAGATCCATGAAAGTAAATGTTGGATTGGAGTGTGGGGGAAGAGACTAGAGGCAGGAAAAGGGTTAGGAAGTCAGGAAGTAAGTGATAAAAATATCATTTTATGTTCACTTGGCTTTTAAGAAAAAAATTAAAATAATATAGGGTTTTCTCCCTTTGCCTTGAAACAATAGTCAAGATGTGGAAAATGTGGGTAAATATTCCTCTGGCTCAGTTTTGATTAGGAAAAGAAATTCTCAGGGAGCTGTTGGCAAGAGACCTATCAATGAGCAAATGCAAGGTGATTTTAGAGGTGAGAAGGTACGCCTTTAAAAAAAGGTTGCCAAGCTGAAACCTTTTGAAGACGGAGTCCT
Organism: Trichosurus vulpecula; assembly: GCF_011100635.1. Classification (NCBI taxonomy): domain Eukaryota; kingdom Metazoa; phylum Chordata; class Mammalia; order Diprotodontia; family Phalangeridae; genus Trichosurus; species Trichosurus vulpecula. The sequence goes on along the minus strand of NC_050580.1, from coordinate 189,736,402 downwards.
TTTAGAAGCCTTGCCAGTGTGCTTCCCAGAATGTTATGGTATAAATTGAGTGTTAAAAATTTGGTTGCTTCTAGGAGCAGTCCTGGTGAAAGTGGCACCATGGAGTGATGGATTGGCTGGCCTGGGTGTGCTAGGGACACAAGAACTTAGGGGCTAATCACAAGGTACAGGCCACTCTAGCCTTCTTTGAGTACAATCATCATTTAGGTAAGCCTATGTTTATCTAAGAGATAAGGTTGTAAAAACATCAGTCAGAATGGGGTACATTATTGGCCACATCTCAGCAGGTTCATGGGTTTTATTTCTTCCTCCCCTTCCAAATACCTCAAGGTGTTTAAGATGACAGTAGAGATACTGAAGAGAACTTTATTTGCGTATGACACATTAAAAAACACCACCACCAAACAAATGCTTTTGGATCTGCCCTTCATTAACCACAAATACCATTTCTGTGCTGACTGTTCTATTCCATGATGGAGTACTATTATCTGTTCTGAACTATCTGACCTAAATTTATTTTTCAGGCATACAGAAAAATACAAGTGGAAATGAAATTGTCTCTAAGGCAGTTCACATGCATGATTCTTTTTGGGAGCGTTTGTGTCTTCCAGAATAATTAACGGGGGGCTTTTAAGTCCACATGGATATTAAATTCTGAGTTTTTAAAGACCTTATGCTAAATTGCACATTAGAGTTGGAAGAAGAAGCTTCTGAATGAAGTCTAGCACTTAAGACAGTGAAAAGGCATTCTCAGGAACACAGAATTAAGGGAAATGAGACTAAGTTGATTTCTCAAATTCTAAGAATTAAGGAAGGAGATATAGCACCGAGCTCAGTGATAGTCAACATTTATCTCCATTTACTTACTGAAAAACACTAATTTTAATACTGGCAAAGACTCTTAATTTCCTCTTGAGTTAGATTTTGTTTTCATTTGGGATCCAAAATGGCCTAAGGCTCATTCTTCAAGCTCCAGGAGTGATAACTCAGTTCTGGGCTCCTGAAATTGCTTATTTGATGCAGTAAGTTATCCAAACACTCCAGTCGAAGTGAGCCAGTGCATAATAAATGTAGCAATGCTGTGTTAAACAAATTCAGATACTGGCACATCAGAAACAGGTTAAACTCATTTTCAAGTACCTTCAAGGGTCTCAGCTGACTTAGATACTAAAAATAAAACCAGTTTGTTTCCTAGCGCAATAAAGACCTTTTGAGATACGTAGAAGATATCCCTCAGGAAGCTCTCCATTAGGTGATAAATTGTTTGATTTTTCTCTTTTAGAATTATACACTGTAAGAATGGCTTGCTTGGCTATTAGGAATGAGGACTATTAAAATATTAGTACTGTCTTATCTTAAAAGACACTATTTACTTCTCTGTGCAAAGTTGTACTCTGTTGTAAAATGTTAATGTCTTTCAATGCTATTTCTTTTATATTTCTATATCTCCCAATGTCTACACAGTGCCTTATATACAGCAGTTGTTTAATAAATGTTTGTGGAGTTAAAATCTCCTAAATACGTGATGGGTTCTTGCTACTCTACAGTAGCCCAAGAAACAATCCAAGTTAAAAAAAATTAAATCCTAAATTTGGTTATCAAAACACTGAAATATCATTCTCCCCTCTGTGTGCCTCAGTTTCTTTAACTGTAAAGCAGGTACACATCTGATTGTTCTGGTGATGATGATGAGAGGATTAGTAAAAAAAAATAAGTGATGTGTAAAGCACGTCTCTTAACATTACTGGTCTCACTATATAAATCCATAATTGCCATAAACCTCTGCTAGACTGTAGAATCTAATCTGAGAGGACAGGAGTTATTTTCTATTCTTATGTCTTTCCACGAATGTGTTGATTTGTAGCAGCAGGCTTGGAAATGGACCCAACAAGACAAAGTAAACATGGTATTAGTAATGGAGAATTGAGCAAAGAAAGCCATTTGCTAAGAGAATCCTGAAGAAACTAAGAAAAAGGGGTGAAGAGTGAGAGTTCCCAGGAAAATGCTTTCTGAAGGAAAGAAATGGGCATAGGGCATGGTGTATTTCCATTGCAGCCCTTTCAAGGAAGGCCGGTAGGCTTCATGTGTGAGCAGAAAAACACACATACTTAGTTAAAGTCAAGGGAGAACCCTGGTGAGCGCCAGTGATTTTGTGCATAATCTTAATTTTGTTTAAACATAGGTTCCTGTACTTAATGACAAGTTAATATGGTGCATGTTTTTGCTTTTCAGGCCCTAGGTCATAAGCCTAAGAAAGGCTGCATAGACATAATTCAGGGCAATGAAGTGAGGTTTCATTATACTATCTTAAAAGCATTTCCTGTTAGATCGAAAGCATTTTGAAGAGTCTTGCCAAGTGTAATAGTTCATCTTTCTAATAGATGGTTTCAGCATTCAAAAAGGGAGAGAGACCTGAAAGAAACAACCCTGAATATTTTAAACTAATATTTACACACTCTGGCAAGAAGACTCAAGGAAGGCTCTGACCCTGTGACAGCATTAACTGTTGCCATGTAGAGACCACCTGTCAAACGTGAAGACTGAAAACCTGGGTCCACGGAGGGCTGGGGAACGGAAGCTGGTCTCTATAAAAGTCAATGCACACTGGGTCTTCGGTACAGTAACCACCACCAAAGGCTGCCTTTATAGAAAGGTATCGAAGTCTCTTGTTTAATGAAGCAGGTGTTCATACTGGGTGCCAGAAAGGAGGGAGGTAATGTGGCGAAGTGGAAAGAATACGTCATTTGTAGTCAGAGGACTTGACAGGTCTGCAGTTCTACTTCCTAGTTGTGTGACTCTGGGCAAGCCTCTCTCAGTTTCCCCATTTGCAAAATGAAGGGATTAAAGTAAATGACCTTCTAACACTAAATCTATGATCCTAATTGAAGAAGATTTTAGGAAACTCAAGGCTGAAGGTTTTTTTTTAATAGTAAGAATAAGCCAGGAATCCTAATGGGTTGGGTTGAACAGGCAGGATGGGCTAACAGCACAGTGAAGCTTTGTACTTCACTCAATGATTTCTTAACTTCTTTCTATGTGTTCCCCACCTGAAAAGGTCAGGATCCTACCCTCTCTGCACCTACTGAACAGAGACACCAAGAAGACCATCAGAACAGTACACTTGGTGATTCTCAGGTGCTCCGATGCTGAAACAAGGATAAATTAGCATGGAGCACATTCGTATCCACCCAATATCATGATTCCCGTAGGAAGGTGACATTCCCTGTAAGGTAGGGCTCAAATATTCTGGATCAAGACACTGCGTTTAGAGAAATAAAAGTTATTTGAGCTATAAATCTTCTTTGTGGGAGGCCAAAAAATCCACAGTAACACAGAGAAATAGATAATATGTACATATACACATATATATGTAGGTATATACACAAACCTATACGTGTATAAATAGGTTTATGTGTATATAGAAACATATGCATGTATGTATGTATGTGTGTCTATATGTATGTATGGAAATGTGAATGTATGTGGGATCTATCTACTATCAATATAGATATATTCCCCCCAACATGTACATATAGGCATTAGTCAGGATCTGTGATTTTATTGACATAGGAAACTCGGTATGGAAATTTTAACCAATTGTGGTTCATCAATTCATCTCTAATTTATGTTCTCAGAGAACTGGGGGATTGAGGGAGGGTAGACTGAGAGGTTCTCTGACTTGAACATGGTCACACAGCTAGCATGCATCAGAAGTGGGGTCCAAATCTTTACCAGTGACTAGAAAATATTCTGCAATTTCTGGTCTGAAGGAGTTGCTTGAGGCATTGAGACTTCCTATGGCCTCACGGTCGATGTGTATCAGAGGAAGAGTTTGAATCCAGGTCTTCCTTATTCCAAGGCCTCCTCTCTTTTAATTACGCTATGCTTCCTCTAAAGGAAGGGTTTTTAAACTTTTCTGTGTCATGGATCATCTCCTCTATCCCCTCCCCCTTGGCAATCTGGCGACGCCTCTGGACTCTTTCTCTGAAGAATGTGTTTAAATACATAAAATAAAACACATTGGATTACAAGGGAAATGCATCATACTGAAATATAGCTATTAAAATATTTTAAAAATCAAATTCACAGATTCCCACCTCTCCTTCCCTGAAATTTATTCATGGGCTCTTTTGGAGTCTATGGAGCCCAGATGAAGAACCCTCCTTGCTTTAGAGAAAGATGAATGCTCAGTTCTTTGGTGGTATGTACCCAAATGAAAGAGCAAAAAAAGTCAAATGTCAAATTTTTACAGACTTCCCAATATCTCTCTGGAGGGATGTTTGCCATTCAAAAAGGAGTTTAAAAACTGAACTGGAGGCTCAACTTTCCGGAGAGACTTCAGGACCAAGTGTGGATATATAAACATCCCCAACTCAGCCCTACAGGGGTCCTTCCATCTGTATTATTTGCAAAGCCTGTGGTCAGAAGGTGACCCTCTAACTGTTTCCGTTAGAGAGTTCCACAGCCACCTTATTTAACTTAACAGGAGTCATTAGCAAAATTTTATGAAGATAAGGACTTCCAGGAGTGAGTTCCCTTCTGATTGTTTTTCGATTAAAAGGAAGACAAGGCAAAGCAATTCTTGGAGGCCCTGCCTGGTCCTGCGGTTTTACTAACAAAGCTCTCTGGCTGGCCCTTGATGACTGAGGCAGTTTGGTTTCTCTCTCTTTAAAGTGATATCTCAGTGTTGAGAGGAGGGATGGAGATTATTTTAAACATTTAGTTAAGTTGATGACTGTCTTCTTTTTAAAGGAATTCCTGGCTGCAAACTGCTTCATTCTGGGTGACAGAAAACATGAGACAAGCTATTGAATGAGGTTAGACCGAGGTCCCCTCCCTGCAGTCAAGTCAACCAGTGTTGCCATTAGGTGATTAATAGGTGTTTATTTTTAGGTCTTGAACTAACAGGCCATCCTAAGGCCAGTGCAAGATGATATCTGAGAGTACCTTGTGTTCCATTCAAAATGCCCTTTCTTTGTGTGTGTGTGTGTGTGTGTGTTTGTGCGCGCGCACACACACACGCTGCTGTCAGTATTGCTGAAGTCCTTACCAGACAAATAAAATGTTATAAGTGGGGCAAACAAACAAAAAAACCTCCCAACATTGCCCATACCAAAATGTATTTAAAAATGTGTATGCAGCAGGCCCCCTACTGCTTTATTAGAAGTTGAGTGCTGAAAGGCAGCTTAGGGTAGGAAACAGAGGGCCACTCTCACTGTATCCAAAACACCCGGGTTCAAGTCCTGCCTCTGACACATACTTGCAGTGTTGATCCTGGCCAATTAATTCCCTTACTTACCTTCTTAGAACCCCATCTACTCTGGTATCAGTCTCTTGCTCATGGAGAGCTCCTTACACAGATCCAGTATAGACAAAAAAGTCAATTATTGAACTGCAGCAACTACAAAAAGCACATCTATTATACAATACAGATATATTGTATACAGATAATAAGCATTTACTAAGTGCTTACTATGTGCTAAGCCCTGTTTCACGATCACAAATGTAGAGCTGGGAGGGAGCTTAGAAGTCATCTCATTCCACTCCTTCATTTTACAGATGAAGAAACCGAGGGACAAAGTGATGAAGTGACAACATGGGTAGAAAGCAGCAGGGCCAGCATTTGAACCCAGGTCTTTTGACTTCAAATCTAGCCCCTTTTCACTTTAATTTCCCTTCTGCCCTTTGTTCTGCTTTTCTTCAAAAGACTCAAAGTACCCATTGGGGAAGTTACTCATTCCTTTATCCCTTTCATCAGATTGATGATGACATTTGAGATAAAATTAACTAAATTATCCATGTTAGTATTATTTTATAGGTTAACTGTGCTACAGATTCTCTCTGGATGTCTTTTAACCAGTTGGGTTGGCTTAGGTCTAGTTCTGTCAAAAGGCAAGAGGGGTTGATTACATCATTGCTTCAGGTCCCTTCTAGCTCAAAGACCCTCTGGTATACAACTGATGGGACGAATGGCTTTTGGAGTCACACTTCTCCTTGCTCTACTTCCTCAAACTCCTCCATCTTTTTAATGACCTTTCCCCACTTCCCATCTGTCCCCTGCACCTGAAACCCACTGGTGCAGGACTCTATGTCCCTGCTGTTAGAATGAAGGCAGGGCTGACACTTCTGTCTTTCAAAGTAATTCGTTGGCAGGGTTTTCTGCAAAAATTGGGCCAGCTCATCTTCCCCTGTTTCAATCCGAGTCTGTCACCTCAAGCCTGCTGACCTGTAACGGTCTAGAATGGGCTTGTTTCCCTTATCTTTAGGCTAGCAACCAACCCACTTTTAGCTTCCATTCCGAGAGAAGACAATTTCATAAGCCAGACCAAGGGTCAGACATGATTGCTGGCAATAGCTCAGCTCACTTGAGAATGCCTGCTTATTGAGGCCAGGGCAGAAGGTGATGTTTTATTCTGGCTTTAGAAAAACACACCAAAGACCTCAAGAGACCAACAGATCAGTCTGTAAAGTTGTTACATCCACAATCAGACCAGCTGGGTGCATGATGGGGACACACAGCAATTTATCACCAGTTTTGACTGTGGTGGAAACCTTCAGTCTTTTTTTGTGTGATATACTCAGGGATCAATCACTTAATGTTGCTGACATGTTTATAATGTCCTTTTAGGCTTATTTATTGATTAATGCAGGGGTGTTACAGGGGAGATTCAACAGATGTCTTCAGCAAAAAATTTTTTTCTCTTACCCAAGATTACAGATTGGGTCAAGAGCATCGATCTAATTATTAATATTTCTCTCATATAGTTAAAACCATTTATGTTTTGAATAATAAATAACAATAGCTAACACTTTTATGGCAGCTAGGTGGTACAGTGAATAGAGTGCCAGCCCTGGAGTCAGGAGGACCTGAGTTCAAATATGATCTCAGACACTTACAAGCTATGTGACCCTGGGCAAGTCACATAAGCCTGTTTGCCTCAGTTTCCTCATCTGTAAAATGACCCAGAGAAGAAAATGGCAAACTACTCCAGTATCTTTGCCAAGAAAACCCCAAATGGGGTCATGGAAAGTTAGACACAACTGAAATAAACAACACTTACATGGACCTTTAAGGTGTGCAGAGTGTTTTACATATGTTATCTCATTTGAGCCTCGTAACAACCCTGGGAATGCAGGGGCTAGCATCATTTCCATTTTACAGATGAGGAAACAGAGGCTGAGAGGTTAAAATGGCTTGCCCAGTGTCACACAGCTAGTAAGTGTCTGAGGCAAGATTTAAACCTGGCCTGCATTTCTGAAGGTGGAACAGCTGCTAAGATGTTCAATGACAGACAAGAGATTTCAGAACAGGATAAGGATCAGAAACTTCAAGAGGGCAAACTAAAGAACATTTGGGGTATTACCTTATAGGGAGGTAGGTAGCAAATGACTTGAAAAAACTCAGGCAGTCAACTGGATACTTCAGATACAGCTTAGTTTAAAGAAGGCTGACATAAAGGGCTATCAATTTTGAGGGGGGCAATACTTTTATTTATTCCCATATAATTTATTAGGGTTTGGGTCATGAGGTAAATCCCAAAGCAGGAAACAGCCAGGTTGTTAATATTAACATTGTTAATATTACTTCCTGTCTTGTTTTTTTTTTTAATTTTGTTTGCTTAAATTTACTACCTATGCACTTTTGTTTCTGAAATACCTTTTGGGAAAATAAAGGGCCACTCTCCAAATAATCATGTTCCTTCCACTCTCTCTCTCCAAGTCATACATCTCTCCATGCCCCCAGCTTTTAGTCAAAGAGCCACACTTGGTCATTCTCTTATGGACCATTGCTTCACTTCAAGTGTACTTCCACACTTACTTAGAAAAACAAAACTGTCCATACTTAGCTCAAGAAAATGTCTTACAATGGAATCTAAATGCCCTAAAATGACAGGGATGAATGATAGAAATTCTCCTATAAATTCAGGCATGTAAGACAGGCAGCTAGGCGGTGCAATCGATGGAGCACTGGGCCTGGAGTCAGGAAGACTCATCTTTCTCAGTTCAAATCTGGCCCCAGACACTTATTAGCTGTGTTACCTTGGGCAAGTCACTTAACCCTGTTTGCCTCAGTTTCCTCACCTGCAAAACAACCCGGAGAAAGGAATGGCAAACCACTCCAGTATCTTTGCCAAGAAAACTCCAAATGGGTTCACTAAGAGTCCGACAAGACTGAAATGACTGGACAAATGTTGGACAGCTAGTCCACTCCCTCTTTAGCCACTTATTAATTCATTCCTTTGGTAATCTGGAGAGGCCCTGTGGGTATCAGGAAGCCTGGGATTTAAATCCTGTCCCTCACATGTACTATGTGACAATATGCCACTAACTCACTGTACCTATCTGAACCTCAGTTTCTACATCTGTGAAATAGGATTAAAATACACCTTTCTCATGGGGTTATTAGAATCAAAGGAAATAATATATGCAAAGAACTCTATAAACATTAAGGCACTGTACAAAAGTCAGTTAAATAACAATGATAAAAATAATTATTATTGTTTGGGGGAAAAATCAGGTTTAAAACAATATACAACCTATCTAGATAAAGGTGGTGATGATATAAATCTGGCCTGAAGGAGAAGACAGGATAACCACTTATAAAGTTGATGCTTTCTTTTCTCTTAACAATCTGAAAGTACAATTCAATTTAATAAATATCTGCCTACTATGTGTCAGTCCCTGAGCCCAGTGCAAAGACAAATCAATCCTTATTCTTAAGGAGCTTACATTATACCAAGGGGAGGGAGGTATGATGAGAAAATACAAATTATATACTAAATAATTTTGAGAGTTTGAGGGTAGTAGCAACCGGGAGAAAATCTGAGGAAAGGTCTCTTGTAAGACACAGCACCTGACACAGCTAAGGAAGGTACTTCCCTTTAACAATAGAAGCCACAATGAATGACCCAAGATCATAAAAAGTCAGTGGTGGAGGGAAGGCTAACTTAGGTGTAAGTGACATCTCTTGAGTAAATGATCAAATTGGGAGGTTACGGTTAACCCTTTAACCTTAGGTCCCTCTTGGTGCTCCTGGGAGTTACCTTCAAGATCCTCACCTCCAAGAAGGTACAGTAAAGTTAATTAGCTATTGTTTATGTAATTCCCTGGATACTTAAATGCTCTATATAACCACTAAGCAATTAGAAAATCAGAGAACATGTGTGAAAATCCCAGCTCTGTCACTCCTTATCTTTGTAACCTTGGGAAAAATCACTGATTCTCAGGGTTGTAGTAGGTGAAGATTAAGGTCCCTTTGAACTCCAAATCTATGATCTTAAGCATTATTAAAATAGAATTTCAAGTCCAGATTAATTCGAATAATAATTTCATTTGAAACTCAGAGATATTTCCTATTCTGATACCATTACTTGATCACAACTCACTTTTTATTTTATATCTGTAAGGGAAAAATCCTCCAGTTCTATAAAATGGGACTTTTTTTTTTTCAGAGACCTTAAAACATCATAAGGTAGCATTAATACAAATCTGTCAAACTATAGTAATTATTTTCCATCTGATTTTTTTGTAAATATCTGACAATTTCATCTCTGGAAGCAAGGTGAAAATGTAGTTTTTACAAACACGGTTTTAAAACTATATAGTGCATAATTTCTATGAAAACCATGAAAAAGGTAACTAGAAAGAAATACAGGTCATGTCTTAGGTAGCTAATTTTGATAGTGGCTAGTATCTAGTCTTTTGTGCCATGATTGTTTTATTTTATTTTATTTTTTTGTAAAGGAAATCAGAACCAACTTATTTATGTCACCTTTTCTTGAAGGATATAAGCCTCAGTCTGAAAAGCTAGAATGTAAAAAATAAAGCCTCCTTTATCAATATTTTGTTTTACCTTGATAGTAAAAATTAAACACCATCATATTTTTTTGTTCTTTTAAAGGACTTAACTGAAGGAGACCTGGGCCTACTCACAGAGGCCCAAAGTAAATCAAATTGACCTTCTCTGTATTTTCTTTTACTCTTTAAAATATTAACAACAATTATAATGATTAATTTTATGTATTACTTAAACGTTTAAAAAAGGGCTTTAGTTACATTACCTCATTTGAGTTTCACAAGTAGTACCTTGAGATAGGTACTAGCAGAACCTGAACCCATTTTACAGATGAAGATACAGAGTGATTAAGTGAATTGCTCATGTTCAAGGTGTTGAAGGCTGGGTTTGAGCCCTAGGTCTCTTAAGATTTCTCCAATCCTTTTTTTTTTTTTTTTTTAACTACAGTGAACTGACTCAAGAATGATAGGCTACGGATCCTGGTAAAGAAAGCTCAGTCATTGCTCAAATAATGTAAGTGAGTAGAAAGTTCGAAACCTAGCCTCTTTTTGTCCTTGTTTTTGTTTTGTCTTGGCTGCTTATTGGCAGCTATTCTTAACCTTACATGGCTGGATCTATAGTGAAATATAATACTTTGGTGTTTTGATGGATTTGTGAGCTCATCAACGTCAGTACTCTTCCTCAATGGATCACCTTTTCATGGTGTGGTCATTGTCCCTATTCTTACTTAAATCTTTTATAGGTTGTAACTGCATGGATACCAGTAGAACACATGGGCTTCCTTGTCAGCTTTTCCTCAATCCTCAATTCCTCCATCTTGCTAAATAACCAACCTACACCCTTTGATGATCATAGAGAAAAGAAAGGGAGTAAGCATTTATCTAGTACCTACTAATTCACCAGACACTGTGCTAAGTGCTTTTACAAAATTATCTCATCTGATCATTACCACAACCCTGAGGAAACCAAGGCAAACAGAGGTTAAGTGACTTTTCTAGGGTCATAAAGCTATTAAATGTCTGAGGCTGGATTTGAACTTAGGTTTTCTGGACTGCAGGCCTGACACACTCAAATCATTGTGCTACCAGATTTTCAAAAGAAAAAAAAATGTTCTTTCTACTCAGAATTAAAGCATTTCTAGTCTACGAATATGTGGAGGTAGTCAGGTTACTTCTGTAAGAATATGTAATTCTATTTTAAAAAAGTCTACATAATTCCTTTTGAAGAATGAACGCACACATGGGCACCATAACCTAAAAACGATTGCAGCTATGATGAGAAAGAATAGTTGCTACATATTTAAGAAACTGGAAGTATATATACGAGTTGGAATGATGGAGAGGTAGATACTCCATTACCTAATATTAAAATATCCATGCTGATATTAAAAAAAAATTTGTAATTTCCCCCCCCCAAAATTTTCACCTCTGGGGTTAAAGTCTCCCCATTGCTTCTAGAATCAACTACAACCTCCTTTGGAGACATTTAAAGGCCTTCATACCCTGGCTCCAACCTACCCTTCCAGCCTTCTTTTCTACTACTGCCCATTCTACACTTGATGGTCCAGCCAAGCTAGCCTTTCTGGTATTCCTCTTCTATCTTCTGTCACCGTGAATGCAACAGCTGGCCCCGCACCAAGCACGAACTCCTTCTTCTTCTCTGACTTTCAGAATCCCTAATTCCCTTCAAAGCCCACGTGGTGCAAGCAGCACTTTTAACAGAAGGCAATTCCAGCTCCTTTTAGCCGCTAGTCCCAATTTCTGTAGTTCAGTCATTTTTCAGTCCTGTCTGACTCTGTGACCCAATTTTGGGTTTTCTTGGTAGTGATACTGGAGTGGTTTGCCATTTTCCCTCCACAGCTCATTTTGCAGATGAGGAAACTGAGGCAAACAGGGTTAAGTGACTTGCCCAGGATCACACAGCTAATAAATACTTGAGGCCACATTTGAACTTAGGAAGATAGTCTTCCTGACTCCAGGCCCGGTGCTCTATCTACTACACCATCTAAGGGCACTGACCACCCTTCTCCCTTTCCCCTCTGCCCCGACTCCCCAGTTACTTTGTATTTACTGTGGATACTTCATGTGTACAGGTTGTCTCTCCCTTTAAAATGTAAGTGCTTTGAGGGTAACAAATGTTTCATTTTTCCCTTGCATCTCTGGTGTCCAATATCGTATCAAGCACAAAATGAGCACCTAATAAGTAAACGCATGTTGATTGATTACCCCCTGTATTTATTTGTGGCAGGGATCTCTCCTTGACCTCCATTCTCAAGCCATGGGCACTACAGCCTCCATGTTGTTTAGGCTGGGAGGTCTGGGGTTCATCTCTCAAATCAAACATAATGTTCCATTGTTAGCAAAGACGGGGAGTTGTTTGATCTCTATCTCTAGGTCTAGGAGAGACTTCAAACATCTGGTTCAGTGGTTCTCAAAGTGTAGCATGCTGTTCCCTAGGGGGTCCCCGATTCCCTTTTGGGGGCCCTCAAGGTCAAAACTATTTTCATAATAAAGATATTATCTGATTATTAAAATGTTCCCCTTTCCAAATATATATATATATATCTTGTATGTATTGTATGCTAGTTCTTCACATACTTGGACCACAAATAACATATTGCAACAGACTGAATGTAGAAGCAGGTAGGAAAATCCAGCTGTCTTCTATTAAGCTGGAAATTAAAGTAATTCACAAAAATATGTAAAACAGCGCCACTCTTCTCACTAACTGTTTTTCTCTCTGGGGGTGGGGGGGGGAATATAGTTATTTTCATAAGGCCAGAATCTATGAAATACCTACTATATTCAAGGCACTGTCATAAGCACTTTACAAATACCTCATCTGATCCTCACAAACAATCCTAGAAGGTAAAGTGTGATCATTATTTCCGTTTTACGGTTGAGGAAACTGAAGCAGATAGAGGTTAAATGACTTTCCCAGGGTCACAAAGCTAGCAAGTGAGGTCATATCTCAACTCAGGTCGTGTTCTATCTACTGCTTCTGACTAGTTTCTTCTATGAAATAAAACATGTTTATATTAACATTCAAAACATTTTACTACTGTTATTTTAAAAGGATGAATAAATAAAGGTTTTTAAAATTTTATCAGTTTCAATTTTGAATTCGGTAAATGTTGACAGCTATAACCCACAAAACCCAAAGCTCTTGAGAGTCTCCAATAATTTTTAAGAGTGTAAAGGGGTTTTGAGATCAAAAGAACCACTGACTTAGTTCAACTCTCTTAATTTACAGGTGGAGAAAATGAGGCCAGAGAGATAAAGTCCCAATGTCACGGAGATATTAAGTTGCAAAGTCAAGATTTAAACACAGTCCAGATCCCTAGACCAAGTTGAAAACTCTTTTTCTTTTGAAATCTGTATGCTTTACACTTTTTTCAGAAGTATTTAAAAAAAAAAAAACATTAGTGTGGTATAATACAGTAGAAAGGATATCAAATGTGTGATCCAAAGATGGGGGTTCTTCTAGTTTTGGCTCTGCTACAAGCAAGGTTGATTGGGGGGAGGGGTGCTTTACTTCTCCTCACCTTGGTTTCCTGATCCTTATGCAGATGAGGTTGGACCAAGAAGACTTCTAAGGTAATGTCTGGCTCTAAATCCTAGGATTCTCCTAGAAGAAGCCTTCTTAAAAAGTTAGGCCATTACTTTAGTTCAATTAAGAGGAGAGAAAAACTGTAACCCAGCTTGCCCTAATTCACTAAATTCACTATGGTAACAACAAGGATATTGTAAATTCAGGAGATTAAGAAATTAAATTTCATCTGAAGCAGCAAAAGAGGCTAAAATTTATTTATAAAGTATATATTTTGTTCCGTGTTGTTGCCTTGGAATCATTCTTCAATTAAAAACTAGAATTATAACTTAAAATAAGGACATACATGCTTAATTAGGCACATTTCTTATTTGCTTCACTTTAATTTTCAATTTGATTAACACTGCCAGCACTCGACACTGAAAATTTATGGAAAGCCAGCATTAAATAGCTTTGCATTTTAAAGTTCGCTCGATGCATTTTCTCTCTCTTGAATCCTTCTATTAAATGGGTTATCTAGCTCTGTGGAAGGGGTTGCTTTATTCCTCTTACTTCAGTGAAATCCAGTGACAGCCTTCCAGACATTGCCCATTATCTCTTTAGGCCTGTCAAAGGTCATTGTGTCACCCTTGTGGATAAGCAAGCAGAGTGGACTGAATTGTGGTTATGGTGCCCAAGAGTGTGGCAAACCTATGTATGCAGTTTGGCCCGCGAGAAGACGAAAGTCAGATTGGGCAACAGGCTTCTCAGTTGTATTTACTTTGGGGTTCCAGAACTGTCTAAGTTTCCAGTTCACTCTATGGAAAATCACTTGATCTCTTAGGAGAGGTGCTTCACCTCCAATTAATTTTCTGTACATGATAATGAGCACATTTTTAAACAGGTCATTGGAGAACAAGTTTTCAAGATTCAACATGTAGAAAAGTCACAACTACAGTTAATCAACTTCTTGAAGGAAGTATCACTTTAATAAAGGGTATTCTTCTAATGAAGAGGTGAATGTGTGTGTAATTTGTGGTTGGGTATTTTTCTTTTCTCTTTTTTTTTCGGGGGTGGGGTATAAACTTCATTGAACCAACTGGGTTTTCACCTAAAGTACACTATTTAGAGTACTGTAACTTTATCATAGAGTTACTGGGTACAATAGCTACTGTAATTTTAATAGCTAGCATTTATAAAGCACTTACTGTCTACAAGGTACCATGCTAAGGACTTTACAAATAATATCTCATTGGATCCTCACGACAACGTTGGGAGGTAGGTGCCATTATTACCGTCTTTATAACTGAAGAAACTGAGGCAAACAGAGGTTAAGTGACTTGCTCAGGGTCACACAGCTAGTAAGTGTGTCTGACGCTGCATTTGAATTCAGGTCTTCCTCACACTGGGTCCAAGGCTTGTCACTGTGCCTTGGTGACATTTACGTATCATTTAAAGGTTTGTAAAACACTGAATATCATCTTATTCGATACTCATGGTAATTCTCTTCAGTAAATTCTTCTGGCATTATTACACCCATTTTACAGGTGAGGATATTTCCTTAGCAGTGTAGTACTCTTTCCTCTATGCCTTGTTGCCCCTAGCTCTGTCTTTGACAGATGAATCGAAGAGAAGCCCTATGCATGTAAACAACTGAAATATATCTATAGGCATTTATTAAGTCCTTACTTAGGTCCCAGGAACTAAGAAAGGGGAAAAAAAAACAGTCTCTATCCTCAAAGGGGCTCAAATTCTACTGGAAGAAATATGAAATGAAGCTGTTACTTTTACTAACTGCTGCTGAGTAAAATACATACTATTTTGGAAAGATGGGAAGCCAAGCCAGAAGAAATTAGGATGCCCTGGGTTTCATTCTATCTCCTGTGCCCTCTTTTCACCTGAGGAGTTTCTCTGGTTGGTCTCCAGCTTTGTTAGCACAAATGCTAAGTGCTAACCCAAACCTTGGAAATCCACAAAAGTAAGAACCCTGGTACCCTTTTCAGTGAATTTGTCAAAAGGTGACTAAACCCACGGGACAGTCCGCTAGTAAACCCAAGGGCAGATAAACATGGTTATGTGGGATCAGCTCTGCAATGGCTCTGTTTCAGAGCTTAAGATATCATTCCTCTAAAGGAGGACTCACTTATCTACCCCAAAGAAGAGAATCAAGCTTCTCACAACCCAAACCATCCACTATTTAAGGTAACTGTGCTTGAAGTTCTTATTTGGGAGGGTGGAAAGTTACCCAGGCCCTTCCAGCCTTACTAAATCATCAGGGGATGTAGAAAGTGGCTCCTACAGCAACTTCAGTCTATTTCCAGCAAGAGTCCCTGTGGTGGGACAATTATGTTTATAGTACCTAGGAGGGAAAACACAGAGTGGGAGGAAAGATAACAAACAAATGGAGAAATCAAGAGAAAAGGGGAGGTTGCCTAAATTGACAGAGCCATGTGGAAAGACATGAAGTCTAATAACTCAACATTTGCACACATTTTGAGATAAGGTAGGTCCACCCAAATTCTGAGAAGCACAGCATCATCCCCTACATTAGAGTTCCAATCCACAGAACAAGATGAGTTGCCTCAGAGGTGGTAGGACCACCCAGAACAGACCTAGTTACAAGTAAACTAGGGAGCAAAGCCCCATGATTTATGCCCAGTCTCTGCCTCGACACTGTCAAAAATGCAGTTATGCATACTAATTGTATGGTGAGAGGTTGACATGTACGTAGCCCTCTTTCTACATCCATCTCCTGAAAGTGCTGTTTGTCAGACCTGGGCTTTCTGCAGGATTCCAGCTGCCCAAAGCCATTTTCATCTTGATCCACACTGAAGATGGTATGTTTTAATAAGTTGCTTCAGTTTCATTATGCAACTCAAAATGATGAAAACTACTTCTTAAAAAAAGTGTTAGACAGGATTACAAGCAACTAATTGGGAGGTGGGGGAAGTGAGAATGGAGAAAGATTGGGATAAGATGGCCAGAGGGAATTCCTGGCCAGCAAGGGCTAATTATTCAATGGGCCAATAAGATATCCCATTTCCATCTTTTAAAAAATTACTTTAAAAAGTGTCCCCTGATACATCTAGTGGTGTCTCCTTCTCCCTTTTCCCAGTGAAAAATATGATGTGTAAATTACAAAGGCACTCAAAACTTTTAGTTACATTAAAACACACACACACACACACACACAGAGCTTCTCCCCAATTTCAACATGTGTTTTTATATAAATCTGCATGCTCCAATTAATCTGCCTAAATGCTGGTATGCTGCTAGACTGCCCTAATTATCTTTGTGAGCACAATGCAGAATTTGTGGTCTCATTTCTAAGGAGAAAAGGGCGCCTAACTTTGGCTACACACATACTTAAGACTTTTTTCTTTTTTTAAAGAAAATTGGAGTTTAACCATCACCTAAAAATTATCTTCAGCAAAAAGGCCATAAGCAGCTGCTGACTGACCAGGGATGGTAGAATACTTGGTGGGGGGGGGGTACCTGAGACCAGATTTCACTGTATTATCCCACAGAATGCCACAAAGGAATGATTTTCCACTTGCCAAACATTAGCCAGGGAGGGAAAACAGGAATTTTCTCGGGATGATCTAATGTACCTATACTATTTGTGGGTCCACTATACCTGGCTGGTGGGAACTTTTTTCCTCCAGTGAATGAAATAGCTGCCTATAACAATGCAGCATTTAGCACAAGGCAAGTTTTATTTTCTTTTAAAGTCCTTGGCACTTGAGAACAGTCTTATGGGAACTGGCTATTGTGTTTACTGTTATTTGATGATGAAATGTCATCTGAGTAAAATCCTGCTGTAATAAATTATTCCATTCAATAAAAGCATCAATAGTTTGGTCGGTTTAAAAATACAATTTGCATTATAATGCATTGAGAAATCCCCAATGCCAACCTCCTCCTGCATACATTAGTCCATATTTAAACACACACAAATACACAGCCAAATGCAATTCCATCTTGCATGAAAGTAACATAGAAATGTTGCCTGAATTCTCAGAGCACTGTGAAAATCTTTACACTAAAAATCATTGTTTGCTATCACACAGGTTAGTTTGGCAGGGTTTGAGTAGGAGAATTAGAATTCTGATTCACAAGTTTAAGGATACAATAGACAAGTGAAACTTCATTACTGACAATTAATAAGGAGAATATTAAAAAATACAATTGTCGCCCAATTTCTCATTAAAATGCATCATTGTATTTTGACTGGCTCAATATGGCATTTCCCTTTTTAGAAATTGTCATTGTTAGTCTGTGGAGGTTATGGTCTTTAAGACCTTTGTGTGTTGGTATATGTACATACCTGTGATTTCATTATTATAGAGAACTCTCCAAAGAAACTCCTACCAACGTATACTGTCAATCTTAGACCTTAAACCAGTTGCCAGGGGATACCGAGAGGCTTAGTGACTTGCCCAGAGTCAAGCAGCCAGGAGGTTCATAGGATTAGTCACTTTAGAGGGCATTTAGTGCAACAGATAAGGACACTGAGGCCCACTGTATGCGATGGAGCTGAGATTTGAACTTGGGAGCCATCACTCAGGGAGTGTCAAAGTCAGACTTGCTTTTTAAGAATTTCAGTTTTTTATTGTATTATGTTATGGAAATGCTTATTTTTTATTCCATAAACAAAAAAAATTATCATTGTCAGTTGCATGGAAGATGGGCTTGGAAATGGGAGAAGTTGGAAGCAAGACCATTTGGGTTTTCCTTGTACGTAGTGGTAACAGTCACCATTCCTACACGTCTTCATGCCCACGAAAACAGGTAGTTTGAATGAGAGACTTTACACACACACACACACAAAACTATTATATATATAATACACATTACATGTAATATACATTATAATGATATATGGTAAATTTTATAATGTGATTTCTTAATTGTATGAGGATCATAAGATTACTACTGTAATATGGGATCTCTAATCTCAATTTCTTTATCTGTAAAATGAGGAGCATGAACTAGATTACTGTTGTCAACTAAAACAGGGCCCAAAAATCCATGCAAAAGAATGCCTGCAGGCCTCATACCAACTTGGTTTTAAAATATTTTGTTGTATTTTTATTTACTGTGTTAGGTACTTCCCAATTCCATTTTAATCCTCTGGTTTAGGAGCTCAAGTAGAGAAGTACCAGTAGTGAAGGGAAGAGAATATTAGCAGGGAAATGAAGAGATGGCTTGGACCAGAATGGAAGGTCTGTGTAGGAGAGCAGTAGGATGGATATGAGAAAGGCAATCCTGGCACAGAATAACAGAAAGGAAACTGGACATAGCAGAGTTGGGAGAAAGCTGGGCTAATTTCCCACTTCTGAGAGCTACCAGCTTTGGACAAGTCATTTCTTTTGGAACAACTTTTGGAATCTTTTAGTGTGGTTACTACTCCCCAGAAAGCATGGGGGTAGGGAGGAGGTACCACAAGAAGATCACTGACCTGCTGCAGGGTTTGAGTTTCTTGTTATAGGCAGTGAGTGCTTTAGGACTAAACACTGAAGTGTCAAACTGTTAGGTCTAAGGGCCTTGCAAAATTCCCTGAGTATGGGTTGAAACCAGATTAAAATGGAATTGGAAAATATTTAACAAAATAAATAAAAGTATGATAAAACTTAGATAATATTGTATTTCAAAACTAAGAGAATAAGTGGCCCACAGGGATCGATTTCTATTTGATTTTGACTCCACCGGACTACAGGCTATGTAGAGATCATTATGGATCAAAGTAATTAAAAAAAAATCTTCAGGGAGGAGGTAGATTTTTAGCTAGGCCTCCAAAGAAAGAAGTGTTTGTGATGGGGTAGGGAATTGTTGTAGCTGTTAATAAAGGAAAGCAAAGAAGAGAAGGAGAGTGGAAAGAATTTATGCAGCACCTGCTATCTGGGGCAGCGCATAGATTGCTGGGCCTCTGAGTCAGGAAGACCTGAGTTCAAATCCAGCCTCAGACACTTACTAGCTGTGTGACCCTGAGCAAGTCACTTCACCCCATTTGCCTCAGTTTCCTCATCTGTAAAATGAACTGGAGAAAGAAATGGCAAAACACTCCAGTATCTTTGCCAAGAAAACCTCCAAAAGAGTCACAGAGACAGTCATGACAGAAAACGGTGAAACGACAACACGTGCCAGGCACTGTGTTAAGTATTTTATGAATATCTCGTTGAATCCTCACAGCAACCTTTTGAGTTAGATGCTGTTATTATCCTCACTTTACAGCTGAGGAAACTGAGGCAGGCAGCAGTTAAGTGACTTAGCCAGGTTTACACAGCTAGCTGGTGTCTGAGGCCAGATTTGCATTCAGGTCTTCCCGTCTCCAGACCCAGTTCTCTGTCTACCGTACCACTCAGCTGACTTAAAAGTGATGGGCATGCATTAGGGCTGCATGGAGTGATAGAAAAAGCATTAGATTCCAAGTCAAAAGGCCTGGGTTGTTCAAATCCTTGTTCTTCCATTTGCAAGAAATCAGTCAAGTTTGGCCTTGTGGAGCCATATGACTGCCTTTCAAATACCCTGCTACCCTCTGTCCACTTCACCACCAACTGTGAACTTCTTGAGAACAGGGGCCATCTTTTATCCTTCTCTGTAACCCCGGCACTTAACACAGTGTCTGGAACATACAAAAGCTTAATATATATTTACTGACTGATTGGCTGACTCAACCATCTTTTTCAGAGTAAACATCCCCAGTTCTCTCCCTCAATCTTTGTATGACCTGATCTAGATATTGTACTTTGTACCTGAAACCTCCCTCCCTGGGCTCTGATATTACTAGCCTGGGCCTATCTTGGTCAGTTCCAGATTTTTCCAATGTTTCCTGGTTACTTCCAGGCATGCTGCCATGCATTGCCTCCCTCCTCAACCTTTCAAGTGCCCCTTTATGTGTTATGTTCTCCCATTAGAATGTAACCTTGAAGGCCAGGGCTATCTAGAATGCTTGGAATTTTAGCCTCAGCATTGAACACAGTGCTCACTCATTAACTGTCTTTCTCTCCTGATGCCCTTACCATGCCGATTATTCTTCTCTGACCAATGTAGCCTATCAATGCCTTTCCTACAATATGGTGAGCAGAACCGAATGCAGTGCTTAATCTGCGGCACAACGACATTTCTCACTGATTGGAAGCGTCTGCTAGTACCACCTGTGACTGCATCAGCTTTTTTGGCTATGAAAGTACACTGCTGCCTCATACAGAGAGATTTCAGTTCACTAAAAACCACCAGGCCTTTTTTTCTTCACAAACTGTTGTTGAGCTAAATCTCCTCCCATTCTATAGAGATGATTTAAAGGAAAATACAAGTGTAGAAGTGAAGTTCTACATGTATTATAATTAAATTTCATTGGATTAGTTTTGGTTCATCACTCCAGCTTGTCAAGATATTTTGGATCCTGATTCTGTCAGCTAATGCATTAGCTATGCCTCTCAGGTTTGTGTCATTGGAAAATAAAATAATGTATTCATCTATATGTATATATGTGCTGTCTGTGCCTTCGTATGAGTTGCGCTGATTAAAATGCTGAACAGAAATGTCTGAACAGGACCCAAAACTCAGTCCTGTAGAGATGTTCAAAATGTGGCCTGCGGGCCACATGTGGCACATGACACTCCTGAGTCAAATTAAAATGCAATGGGAAATATTTGACCAAATAAATAAAAATACAATAAAACACAGATAATCTTATATTTTAAAATTAAATCAATATGCAGCTTGCTAGATAGTGCAGTCAGGAACACCTGAGTTCAAATCTGGATTTAGTTACTTACTAGCTGAGTGACCCTGGGTGAGTCACTTAACATTGCTTGCCTTAGTTTCCTAATGTGTAAAATGAGTGGGGGAAGGAAATGGGAAACCACTCTAGTATTATTTTGTTTTGGAAGGGGGAAGGCAGGGCAATTGGGGTTAAGTGACTTGCCAAAGGTCACACAGCTAGTAAGTGTGTCAAGTGTCTGAGGCCAGATTTGAACTCAGGTCCTCCTGACTCCAGGGCTGGTGATCTCACTTCGCAACCTAGCTGCCCCTACTCTAGTATCATATTTAGGGCCATGAAGAGTTGAATATGGCTGAAAATGACTCAACAACAAAAATGCAGCCTGCAAGTCTCCTTAAATATAGTCCAGTGTTTCTATTAAGTCAGTTCAACACCACTTCTATAGAGCACTGAGTCCTGGGGCACCTTGCCTCTAAGTTGATTCAGATCCATGTTACTTGTCATTTTGCATCGGGTTAGTCACATAGTGGGCAGAGTGAATTCTACCTAATGATACTGCTATCTAGTCCACAGCTCTCCAACTTATATGCAAAGATATCAGGAGAGACTTTGCCAAATGCTTCCTTGAAATCTAGATCAGTCAGTCAATAAACATTTATTAAACATTGTGCTAAATGCCAGGGATATGAAAACAAGCAAAAAAAAAGTCCCTGTTCTCAAGGATCTCACAGTCTAGTGGGGGAAACATCATGCAAACAACTTTACTGTTTGAATATATAGGATTAATATCTAAATCTATACAGGAGATGTATATATCTACATATCTATATAAATATGCAGGATATATATTGGATACAGAAAATATTTAGAACAAATTGGAAATAATCAAAGGAGGGAAGGTACTAGAATCAAGAGGGATCAGGAAATGCTTCCTGTGGAAGGTGAGATTTTAGCTGGGACTTAAAAAAAAAACCCAACAACTTAATACTGCCTGGCATGAATTGTTCTTAATGGACCCAGGATGACTTATCTCCTTATGCCTTTGAAAGTGCCTCTAATAGCCCTCTAATAATTCACTCTAGAATTTTGCCAGAAGTCCATATCAAATCCACCTGCCTATAGTTTAAAGAAGTCATCTTTACAGAATATCAGCACAGGGATTGGCTAGCTCCAGTCCTGTGGTACCTTTCCTGCCCTTCCTGATTTTTTAAAGAACACATTTAAACAGTGGCTTTGCAAATATACCTGCAAGTTCTTAGAATATCCTAGAATGTAGTTCATTTGGCCCCAAGTATTACTGATTGATTCAAAGCACCATTTCATAGGTTTTATGGAATCTATAGCTAGAAGGAGCCTTAGAAAGATTAAATGACTTGTCCAAAGCCACACAAATAGTCACGAGATAGAATCTGAACGTACATCCTCTGACCCTGAATTAAGTACTCTTCCTACCTTCTTACCTTTTAAACAGAAATAGCATTCTCTTTCTAAGCTAAAATGATATCTTAGTGCTTACCTTCTGCCCCACCCACCCCAGCTCCTCCCCACACACATACTCTTTGAGGGCCTCCTTGATGTTCCTGGCCCAAGACCCTCCAACTGCCCACGCTATGCATTTTCTCAGGCTGTCCCTTGGGTCTGGAATGCTCTCCCTCCTTATCTCTGCCTTCCTGGCTTCCTTCAATCTTAGCTAAAATCCCACCTTCTACGTGCTAAGGTGTCAAATACAAGCTGGGCCTTCCCAAGTGCTGCCTGAACTAGATTAAAATATAACTGGGCAATATGTTTTAAAAATAGAGAAAAACACCATAAAACATAGATAATGTTGAGTTTCTAAGTCACTATGTGGGCCCCATAGATCCCTACATATCGTTCAGTTACCCCAGTTTCTAGCTGAGTTTGACACCACTGTTTTATAGCAAGTCCTCTCCAATGCTTCTTAATGCTGGTGCCTTGCCTCTGGTGATTTTCCTATTTCTCTCGCATGTAGCTTGTTTATACATAACTATTTGCATATTTTCTCTGCCATTATAATGGGAGCTCTTCCGGGGCAGGGGCTGTCTGTTGTTTCCCTTTGTATTCCCAGTGCTTAGCACAGGGCCTAGCACACAGTAGGTACTTAACTAGTGTACAGTGACTCCTTACCATGTGCCAAGCACTGTGCTAAGATCTGGGGAGATGGTAAGAAAGAGGGGAGAAAAAGGATTACAGAGGGCACAAAAAATGAAAAAGGCCCACTTGAATCACAGGAGTCTGGGAAGAAAGGCTTGAGAGAAGCTAAGGAGAAGCCTTTATGCTTGTGACTCTGTGGGAGATGTGTTAGTAGAGACTCAGAAAGTTTTAGTCCTAAGTCTATTTTTCAGTTTTCTTGGGCTGCCAGGATTCAGCCGTAGGCTTTCGCTTAGCTTTTCTAACTTCTCCCTATTTACCATTGGCCACACTCTTTGGATTTCATTCCACCATCATCATAATTCCCTTTTTCCCTCTGGGAAAAACTCATCAACCAGGAAACTCATAATCATAAAGCTTTGTTACTCACACTTGATCAGAATCCTCAGAAACCACTGCGTTTTGACTAGAGGGCAGGGAAGGGAAAAAAAAAAAAGGTCCTCCCAAAACCTCCATAGAAAGAGGGTCTAGAAGCCCAGCAAACTAATCTGATATCGACTGCATTCTTCGAATTCTACCTTTGGGCAGCTAGGTAGTAGAGTAGAGAGTGTGCCGGGCCTGGAGTCAGGAAGACCCGAGTTCAAATCTGTCCTCAGATAATTACTACCTGTAGATAGAGCACTGGGATTGGAATCAGGAAGACTCGTCTTTCTGAGTTCAAATCAAGTCTCAGACACTTACTAGCTGTGTGACCCTGGGCAAGCCACTCAACTCTGTTTGCCTCAGTTTCCTCATCTGTGAAATGAACCAGAGAAGGAAATGGGAAACCACTCCAGGATCTCTAAGAAAACCTCAAACAGGGTCACAAAGAGTCAGACGTGACTGAACAACAACAACAACTCCATCACCACTGTGCCCTTGCAATAGAGATACCTCCTCTCTCCCACTCCCCCTGCTTTTTAGCTTCCTTTTGTGTGTTGTTTTCCTCCATCAGTTTGAAAGGTCCTTGAGGGCAGGAGCTACCTTTCCTTTTCTTACATGTATCCCCAGCACTTAACTCGTGTTGATTGGTATTGTATTATATTATATATTTGTTTAAAATTCATCAAATGGATAGGCAGAGGGCACAAATGGGACAGTACCTGATAGATCATAGGGAATTTGGCTTGGGACCAAAGTCAACCCTGGGGAAATCTGAGCTGAAAGTGAAAAGTGTTTAGGTAAATAATTTAGAAAGTATAAGATGGTTTTCTTCTAGGGAGTAAATTTATTGTCAAGAAACTTGGTCGGGATTAGATAAACCAAAAAAAGCAAAGGACTAAGAAGCTATAGTGGAGCTTTGTAATTCAATTCAATGAGCTATTATTAAGGACCTACTAGGTGCTAAGTACTCTGGTAGGTTCTGGGGATTCAAAGACTAAAACAAACAAATAAAAAATATAGATCTCTCTAAAAAAATCTGGCTATGAATGAGGTTTTTAGGTGTTCATAGCTGGGCCCTTAAAAGGTTCTACTTCTAGGGAGCCTCAGGATGGTGCCCTGTCCCGAATATCCTATAAATCCAAAGAATGCTTTTGCAAGGGACTCTCTAGTGCTCCAAGGTATGACTTCCTTTGTATCTTCAGGGCCTTTCAAAAGCAGAGAATCCAGGTCCTTATAACTTCTTGTAATGTTAGAAATCTGTGTTGGGCAATAGTTTCAAAATTTTCTGTAGCAGTCAGAAGGAGGCAGGAGAGGTGGGGCTCATGGGGAGCCATTTCTCACCATCATTTATATAGTGGCAGTATGGTGTAGCACAAAAAATGTTGGATTTAGAGACAGAAGTCCTGGGTTCAAAACTCAGCTCTGCCACGTACTAGTTGCCTGACCTTGGGCAAATCACTAAACCCTACTAGGTCTTAGTTCTTAGAAGAGGGGATTGGATTGGATCAACTCCACGGTACCATTCACTCTAAATCTATGACACTATTGATCTATGTGTTGAATGCCCGCTATTTGAGGGTACTTATTGTTCATCCTGTCTCTCAAATGCCCATAGCAGACACAAAATCAGGATAGGGATGGGGACTGGTCCTGTGATTTTACTGGTATAGAGGACGCTACCTGTACCAATGAAAGCTGACATCTCTTCTGCAATATAGACTTGCCTAGAGAACTGAGATGTCCAGTGATTTTCTTAGGGTTACACAACAGCTACAGGTCAGAAACAAAGTTTGAACCCCAGTCCTTCTGGCTTCAAATCCAGCTCTACTTACTAAACCAGGGGTGTCAAATTGAACTCTTGATTGCGGCCAGAACCATATTAAAATGTAATTGGGAAATGTTTATTGAGATAAATAAAAATACAATAAATACAAAATAGATAATGCTAAATTGTGGTTTTCTAAGTCAATATGCAACCATCAGGTATATTTCTGCTTGAGCTTGACACTATACTTCTGTCTGTCATAGTAGCACTTAATAAATGCTTTTTGGATTGGAAAAATTAAGGCAAAAGAAACCAAAGAAAAATGAGAAGATGGTAAGAACTTGAAAGTGATGAGGAAAAGTATAGCTAATGTAGTCTTCCAAAGTGAGTGAAGATACCCCAAGTAAAGAAATGTTAGTTATGGTGATTTCTTCAGGCCATTTAGGCTGTGGCTAAGCATGCAAAAGGAAATGGGGAAGTGAGGCAAGTATAAAGATAATTCAGGCAATCTTCCTCCCCATCTCTCATATGCTTTGGCCTCAATTATGAAGACATTTTGGTACAGTGCACACTTAGTCAATAACATTTCCTGGGCACCAACTGACCAAACATAGAGGCAATGCTCAGAGTTCTTTAACAGAAAATGTTGCATACATTCAGTATTCATTCCTGTACTGACTCTTAAGTAAAATGATAATCCATTGACATATTTCAACTATTTCCCAAATCCAAAAAGTGCTTTAAGATGGTGTGGGAATAATGAACACAAGATGAAAAATTGAGGCTTCATGGCTCTAAGTCTGAAAACATGGTTGGGAATTTGGTTAATGAATTTTTTTTTCCAGTGAATATGAATCAGGAAAATGATCTCAGGCTGGTGAGAGAGTTTAGAATGCTCCAAAGTCTCTGGTTTAATTTGAAAGGGAAGAAGAGGGGGGAGGGGAGGGAGAGAGATCACTTTTCCAGTGTGATTGCTGACCTCCCAAGACAAAATTAAAATTGTCAGGGTGACTGTTTTATCTTTCTTTTACTTAGAGAAATAAATGCAACACATAAAAAAAAATCTCTTCCTGTTTTCCCATTCTTCTGAAGCCGTACTCTGAGAAGGGCAGTTATAGCCTTATTGGAAAAGGAGTACGCAGCTTCCTTCAAGAACATTTTGTTTCCAGAAAAGTAATTCTTTTAACATGAGTTGGAGGATTTTATCTTCAGGCTACAATTTCTGTACAACATACAGAAGGTTTGGCTAGAGCTAATTCTTAATATGAGTTAATTCTTAATTCTAATTCTTAATATGACTTCAGAGACCTGCCTGACTTTGATAGAGCTTTGTCCCACCTGGTTTGTACAAGCATTAAAATGACTTTCTAGAGAAACAACTGCATCTATCTTTAGAAGAGAGATTATTAGGAACATAGATTTAAGGCTTCAAGGAACCTGAGAGATCATCTAGTCTAACCCCTTCCCTTTTATAGATGAGAAACTTAGACTTTGAGAGGTTAGGTCGTTTGCTTAGGGTCACATGGGCCCTAAGTGGTAGAGCTGGGTTTTGAATCTAGGCACCAAACCCAGCAAACTTTCTATAGCCCCATGCTGTCTCTTCAGTCATGCAATGTGCTGGAGGCAAATAGAAGTTGAATTTCCAAAGGAACTTTAGCTATTCCTTCCAAGTGAAATTCTATCTAACAGTTATATTGACTTATTTAGGGATAAAAAGGAAAATATAAATAAATATAAATGTATATATACATATATTCATATGGCTATGTATATGATATGTTCAAACTTGACAGAAAAAGCAAAGCTAAAGGAGTAATAAAATTGCTCTGTAAAAATGAAAATCACACACACAAAAATGAAATGTTTTCTATAAATGTCAAAACATCATAATGAGCTGTAATGTTGGCAAAGAAAAACAGATATAGAGTGTGCAGGAGTGCATTTTACATACTAGAGCTGCGTAAACCTAGTAGACAAAATTGGAAAAAGCTGGATGTTACACCTGATTGATACTGGACCAATACTTGAACAAGAAAAAAAAAACAAACAACAACACATCCACCTTCTCTTTTTGAAATAAAGATACATCAAAACTCTTGAGTTAAAAGGTTAAGTATTAGTCTATGTGTAGTTGATAAATGTAGGCCTAATCTAATCAGTGGCTGTAAGAGGCACCATCAGCTGGCTGCCCTGACCTAGGCTTCTAGTTTTCACAAGAGTAAGATTTAACAAAGATGTCGACTCTAGGCCTTTGACCTACTTGAGACCCTGTTCATGCTAGCCTGACGTTCTGGTGAACAGACGGAGACTTTCAGTTCAAATCAGTACCATGTGCATTCTGCTAATACAACACATGGCTTTGAAATTAAAATGCAATGTGATCGAGTGCTTCAGGATATTTTAACAGCTAAGAGAAAGATTATAGCCAGATAAAGCTGGGCTTTTAGGGCATTTCTATTCATTTGTGGGCCTCCCCTCTTCTTTGGACTAGACAAATTCAATTTTATTGTATTTCTTAAGAATTTGCTAGAAAAACAGAAAGTTCGGTGAGTTATTTCATGGTTGATTGATCTTGGGGAAATGGGGATGTTGTAAGGTTTCTCTGTGACATGTGTCACCTATTAGGTGGGGAGCTTTTTCTACTTCCAACAGAGCCAAACCAAATTAATTAGAAAGGGGCTTAAATTACAAGCTAAATACAATGAAAAGTAATAAAAACAGAAAATGACATTCAGGTCATCAATAATATTCCTGAGGTAATTCAACATTGATTTTTCTTGCTCACTATGATAAAGAGCTTTACAAGCTGCCAAAGTGACAACCTGACCCACAGTACAGTAGTGACCACTCTGTGTGTGAAGAGCACAAATTTAATAAGAGGACAGATTTATTTTCTTTTTGGTTCTTACTTTGTTTCTCTTAGGGGAGGGAGGAGGAAGTACTAGGCATTTAAAAGAGTTGTTGCTATTATTTAGGGGGCTTGAGAATTCTGTTCTCTCTCATTCCCTTAAAAAGACAATTTTGCTAAAAAAAAATGAACTCGGCAGATAAGATGATACAATATGGATATCAAAAAAGATGAAAACAAGAGAAATAAAAATATTAAAAATCAGTCCAGAATAAAGCATGAAACTCATGTTAACTCCTTGTCCTTTCCAAAAAAAAAAAATAGGAAAAGAAAAAAAAAACAACTATACCAACTTTTTCTAATTGCCCCGCGGCTCACTCAATTTTATTTATTTCAGCAATTCTGAAACAAAGAACTGTGAGAAAAATGTAAAATTTTAGGATGGGAAAAACTTGTCGTAAAATAGGAGAACTTTACAAACTTTACAAAGTAGAGTAGGTGTGTGATTTTTTTGTTTTAAAGTGTGGTTTGATTACTCGATCTAGCATTCTATGAAGAGTACTGGAAGGGTTTTAGGATTGGTGACTCTCTGTTTAGATAAATGTTATATCTCCAGTGGAGTGTGATTTTTACCCCTCTGCCACCAGGCATTTATTTCTTCTTTATTTCATTTCATATGCTCAACTACGGTCAAGATGGCTAGAAAACATGACACTCAACATTTCTTATATTGGGTAATCTCACTTTCAGGTCAAGTTTTCTTTCACAGAAACTTTGTTGTTGTTGTTTAGTCCCAATCAGGGTTTTCTTGGCAGAGATACTGGGTTTGTCATTTCCTTCTCCAACTCATTTTACACATGAGGAAACTGAAGCAAACAGGGTTAAGTGGCTTGCCCAGGGTCACAAAGCTAGTTAGAGTCTGAGGCTGGATTTGAATTCAGGTCTTCCTAAATTCCAGGTCTGGTGTTCTATCTAAGCCACTTAGCTAGCTGCCCAGATAGTTCGTTAGTTGTGCTTTAATCTTGCAGCAATATGCATTATACCATAAGTGACACCAAACTGAATCTAGCAGCGCTTACCCTAGATTCCCTGCTGCTGTATGCAGTGGTTATTCCCTCTCTAGTGTTGACAAGGGTCAATTATACGTATAGTGAGTGGTAGAGATGTCTGCCAGACAGAAGGAAAACAGACTGAATGCTAAAGAATGGTCCTCTGGGTGACTAAGGAACCTTGCCTTCAGGTGGTGAAGCTCAGATGGTGCTAGGGACTAGGGTGAGCATCTCAAGCCTCTTTCCTGGACACGTAGTTCTTTGTCTCATGCCACATGAATACTTAGATAGCTTCTAGAACAGCATCTGGAATTGGAGACGTATTCTAAGCATCATTCTCTATGTGCAAGGCAGGGGAAGGGGAATCCTTCCAAATGTCTTTCTGGGCAAAAGGAAAAAAAAAGTTTTATTGTAGAGACTAGGATATAGTAGCATTTATAGGACCAACTTTTTCTTTTTTTCCCCTGGCATAAATCTCTCAAGTGCTAATGTAAGTCGATGGGAAGGTGTCCTTTTCTTTATACAAATCCACTTTACAAACAACTTTTTGGGTTAGGGCTTTGAGATTATTTTCAGTCTTTCACCACAACTGCTTTGTTTCTATTCTCTTATCCACCTATATACGTATATATTAATTCCTTCGGCTAAAAAGTAAGCTGTTTGAGGATAGGTACCATTTCACTTTTGTTCCATACCCCAGGCTCTGAGCACAGTGCCTAATACATAGTGGTCGCTTAATACATTCTTGTTAATTGATTGAAGTCTAGATTACAATCTGAATTCTTTCATAGTTGACTACTAATCAACTGGGGGCCATCTCCAGTCATACTGATCTATATCTTGCCACTGGACCCAGATGGCTCCAGGGGATAAAGTGAGGCTGGTGATGTAAATCCAATTCACTTGTAAGTCATGGTATCACCTTCCTGATGTCATGGTCCTCTTCGAGAATGAAGGACAAACAACAGCAACTAATCAACGAATTCAGTAAGCATTTGTTAAGTGCCTACTATGCTCGAGGTACTATTTCAGACGCTGAGGATACAGAGGGGAAAAAAAACATCCTCAAACAGTTCCTGTCCTCAAGGAGCTTGTATTCTATCAGAAACTTTAAATTGAGGAAGTAAATGCCTATGGATACCCATGTCATGACACCTGTGCTGAGCCTTGAATAAAGGAATTCCAAAGAAAGAGGTAAGGGGGAGGTATATACAAGGCAGTAGGTAAAGATTCTTTCACGAACACTAAGAAACTTGACTGAAGGTACCTCATACAAAGAAAGAATGAAGAAATTAAAAAGTGCTATGATGTGGCTGGCACTATGCTAAGCCCTGGCTTGTCACAGTTACGTCAGACCCTTTGTGATCCCATTTGGGGTTTCCTCCTCCAGCTCATTTCACAGATGAGGGAACTGAGGCAAAAAGGGTTAACTGACTTGTCCAGAGTCACACAAGTACTAAATGTCTAAGGCCAGATTTGAACTTAGGAAGATGAGTCTTCCTGACTCTAGGCCCTGTACTCTATACTCTGTGCCACCTAGCTGTGCTAAAGCCTTGGGTACCTAAGTAGAAAAATCAGGAGAATCCATACCCTCAAAGGAGTTTCATTAAATAGGGGAAGACAATACATATAGGTTAGTGGTGATTAGCAAAGGGTATTTTGGTCAGGGAAGTCACAGTGGAGTCTTAGGGCAATTAATTGTAATATTCTTTTCAGGAGGGGTGGCACTGATTTGAATACTATTCCAAGAACTAGAAATGGCATATAAGGCAGAGGGGAAAGGACACAGGCAAGCAACAGAACATGAAGATGGCTAGGAGGGGTGGTATAAGGGTTAGATATGGTGGGCTCTGTCCAATCTGAAGCCCAGGGCCTCAGGGCTGAAACTGGAGTGTCAGGTCAGAAGTGGGGGAATGTCAGCACTAATCACAATTTGGGCAACCCTGGACCTGTAACATAGCCTGTCATCATATGGTCCATAAATCGAGGACTTAGCCATTATCTCCACTGACACAATTCCCCATTGGTTTGAAGTCTTAGAGAGCTGTGTGAGAATTAGAGAAATTAAGGGGCATGCCCACACTCACACAGCTAGTGTCAGGGCTGATTCCAAGAACAGTGCTCTATTTACTAGGGCATGCTGCCCTAAGCCACTTGGTACAACAGAAGCAATACTCATTCAGTTGTTTTTAGTAGTGTCCAACTCTTCATGACTGCATTTGGACTTCTCTGGGAAGAGAACCTGGAGTGGTTTGCCATTTCCTTCTCCAGCTCATTTTTACAGATAAAGAAACTGAGGCAAACAGAGGTTAAGTGACTTGCCCAGGGTCACACAACTAGGAAGTGTCTGAGGCCAGGTCTGAACTCAGGAAGACGAGTCTTCGGGCCCAGCATTCGATCCACTGCATCACTTGGCTGTCAAAGAGGGCTCTAGGAAATGTCAAGGGAATGTTTCATCTTAGGTCCTGAAAAAACCATCCAATCCACTGTGAAATAAATTTAGGATGTTGATGAACAGAGGTCTATCAGATGGGCCATTTGACAGATATAATTGTGCTTCACCTTTGGGAAATAGGCTAATTCTCAAAGTGACCAATGAAGCAGAGCAGAACTATGTGGATAAAAGG
This sequence comes from Trichosurus vulpecula, assembly GCF_011100635.1. Taxonomy (NCBI): domain Eukaryota; kingdom Metazoa; phylum Chordata; class Mammalia; order Diprotodontia; family Phalangeridae; genus Trichosurus; species Trichosurus vulpecula. The sequence goes on along the minus strand of NC_050580.1, from coordinate 189,704,531 downwards.
CATAGATATATATGGATGTTAACGGGGTCTAAAAGTTGGCATCAAATTATTTTCTCGTAGCTAGGAAATTCTTCCAGCTCAAAAATGTCATCATAACAATAGGGACAGCTAGGTGGCACAGTGGATAGAGCTCTAGACCTGGGATCAGGAAGGCCTGAGTTCAAATACGGCCTCAGACACTTACTAACTGTGTGATCCTGGGTAGTCACTTAACCCTGTTTGCCTCAGTTTCCATATCTGTAAAATGGAGATAATAGCCCTTACACTTCCCTGGGTATTTGGGAGATAATCTGTAAAGCACTTTAGCACAATGCCTGTTACATAGTAGGAGCTACATAAAGGCTGACTATCATCATCATTATCATCATTCAGGAACTGTCACATGAAAAAAAAATCTACTCTCAGAGCTTACACAAGAAGATATACAAGTAAAGATGGCCTTTTTTAAAAAGTAGAACTGTTAATGACCTAACAACAAGCTCAGACTTTTAATCAGAAATACAAGCTTATTAATAAAATAAAAAAGGAGATTAATGAACTGAAGATGGAATCGAAACAATTTTTTTTTTAAAATCAACAAATAAACCGCCCCTAAATAAGCACACATGAGGAAAATTTGAAAATTAGAGGAAATGTAGATGAATCTGAATCGGAAAACAGAGGACTATTAAAAAATTCAACAACAAATTAAGCATTTATTAAGTATTTATATTTACTATGTGCAGGCACTATGCTAAGGTTAGAAAAAGCTCAAAGCTATTTTTAAATGATTAATGAAATTACTAAATCATTATTCATTCTGATTAAAAAGGAAGATACAATTGAAAAAATAAAAATGAACAAGACAAAATTACAAGTAAAAAGAATTATCGAAATCTACTACGTGCAGCTGAATTAAAAAAAAAAAACCTCCTGAGAATTCAAAAGAAATAGATTATCTACAAAAATGTAAAATACACATATGAATGAACAGAACACTCAATAATCCAATTTCAGAAAAGGAAATTGAGCTAGTTTTAAAGGAATCATAAAAGAAAAAAACCCTGGTCCATAGATTTATAGGAGAATTCTATCAAACTATTAAAAGAACAACTGATAACCTCTCCTACACAAATTATTCTCAAAAAAAAAAATGAGAAAGAAAATGCTGAATGTCTTCAAATATACTCCTAAGACCTAAACTGGGGGACCTAAAACAAAGAAAAAGTACTGAAGTACTAGCAGTAATGGAAATCAATTTAGAAATTATAAATAAAATTCCAGCCAAAAAAAGAACAATGGTGATTTATCTAAAAATCACTCACTATAATCAAGTTTGATTTATATTATGAATACAAGGATGACTCAACATTAGAAAAACAATTTACATAATGAATTATATTAAAAACAAAAACACTCAAAGCCTCACAATTACATCAGTAGACACTGACAAAATCTGACATAGTACAATTTTCATTTATGCTAAAAAATAAAAATCCTATAAAGCATAGGAAGGGAAGGCTCTTTTTTTCTATGCTAAAAAAGTATCTAAAACCAAAACCCAACATTTTATCCAATGGGAAAACACTAGAATTTTTCCCAGTAAATACATAAATAAAGGAAAGCCTTCTTTCCTTGTTATTAAACATAGTTCTAAAAATGCTAGCAATTGCAGTAAGACTAAAGAAAGAAATTAAACGCATAAAGATAGACGAAGAAGAAAGAAACTCGTCCCTATTTTAAGAATACGTAATGGTTTATTTAGAAAATCCTTGGGAATTGGGAAAGAAACTGATTCAGAAAATTAATAACTTCAGTAAAGTAGCAGGTTTTAAAATAAGACACAAAAATCAATAGCATTTCTAGATAGTAATAATAAAACCCAAGAGAGTACAACAAAAGAAAGAAAAGTCCCATTCCAAGTAACTCCAAAATTCACAAAATGTCTGAAAGTTAATCTACAAAAGTAGTCTCAATATCTGAATAAATGTAATTATAAGATACTCCTTAAGAAATAAAGAACTTAAATAACTGAAATTCAGTGCTCCTGGCTGGGCTGTGCCAAAACGATAAAAACGACAGTAGTACGAAAATTAACTTATGGATTTATTGCTACACTAATTAGACTAGTAAGGACATACTTGCAGAACTTAGCAAAACAATAAAATAAATCATTTGAAAAATAAAAAGTACAGAATATCAAGGTAAATCATGTGGGGAAAAGTAGGACTTGAGGAGGAGTAGCACTTACAGACCTAAAATTATATTATAAAGCAATAACCCATTACATTTACTGATAAAAGGGAACATAGGCTGAATGTAGAAATGACTGTTTGGCAATATTCTTTTAAGCCAAATAAAACAAGGATCATAATTCACTATTCAATCCAATCCAATCCAACAAGCACTTAAATCTAAAAACTGCAGTAAGACTTTTGGGACATCCTATATTAACCACCAATTATGTGAAAGACACTGTGCAAGGCGCTGTGGTTACAAATGCTGAGGGGAAAAAAAATAGTCTCTGTCATCCAGGAACTTGTTTTTCAGGAGTCAAATGAAATTAACAAGAATTTATTAAGTAATTACTATATGCCAGGCACTAGGAATACAAATAAAGGCAAAAAAAAAAATAACAAAACAAAACCCACAACCGCAAAGTCTCTCCAATCAAGGAGCTCATAATCTAATGGGGACAACATACAAAAAAAAAATTACGTACAAGCAAAATACATACAGGATAAATTGGAAATAATTACAGAAGGTATTATTCTTAATTCGGGATAGGGAAAGGGGTCTTGTAGAGTGGGGGGTTTAAGCTGAAGCTTGGGATTATCTTTGAAAATGAGAATTCTATGTGTATGGGTAGAAAAATTGCTTATTTTAGGAAAATGAAATACATTACAATTGACAGTAAAAGCTTAATACCCTTGCTTATCTGGCTTATAAATTATTCATACCTGCAGTCACACTCATGCTCAAGCCCCCAGATCAAGTGATGTTGTAGCCCTTGCAGTGGTTGTATAACAAATACACTTGAAATCTACACCTTCAGAAATGAATGGAAGGAGAAACTGAAAAACAGGACCAACTTAGGGAAGATGAACTTGACCTAATGAAGGCAAGGTATGGGAATCCCCAAACTCCTTAACTTTTTTTCTACCAAGTCTTGTAATGCTGTCTGAAATTCCACCATGTGGAGCTTCATTTGGGTTAATCAACATATTCTTTGAAAAATGCAAATCTCTCTAGAAAGGTTGTAAATTAACTAGACTATTACTAATGGACAACAGGAAATTGAAATCTAAGATGACTGAAGAAGTTGTTGAAACTCATTTTGACACTGCAGATTTCTTTTAAGGGGTGCAATTAGTATGGTTTGATAGTCTCAAGTAGTTAGTACCACCTTATGATGTTATCAAGTAACTGATAAAATCCCATTTTATTGAACAGACAGATTGGTCAATGGATAATAACAATTATTATTTGAATATAGCTTAACCTGAAATTCTATTTTCAAAATATTTAGGATCATAGGATTATAGATTTTGAGCTAGAAGAGATCTTAAGGGTCATCTCCTCCCACCTCCTCATTTTACAGAGGGTTAGGTGACTTACCAAAGGTCACAGTGGTAATAAGTAGTAGAACCATGATTTCAGCCTATCTCAGAGTGTTGTTTTGAGGATCAGATGAGATAACACATGCAGAGCACTTTGCAAACCTTAGAAACCTGTATAAATGCTGCTATTTATTACCATTACTGTTCTCACAGATAGCAATTAAAGCCAAGTCTTTATAACTCTGAGATGGCTCCCTATCACCTATCCCATACTGTGTCTCAATTAAGTTCTTTCTCAACTGAGACAAAATTATTGGGACTAAGGGGTGGGGGCGGGGGGAAGCAATCTTTTAGGTTGTGGCTTTTTTTTTTTTAAAGGAAGAAACACACCCAGGGTGACTAAGTGATTTTCCAAAAGTCAAGAGTCCAGAGCCAAGATCTGAACTCATGTCCTTGTAAAGAGCTAATTTGTAAATAAATAGAAAAAAAAACCTTACTATTATATTTCCTAGAATCTGTCTGTCTTGTCCTATTCTATTTTTTCTTTAAAAAAGAGAAAAACCACTAAAATCTTTATATCTTTGTTAACATGACAACTAAATTCTAAATAAAATTATAAATCTTCCAAATTCAATCAACATGTATGTTGATACTCAATGACCTTAATATGATAGTGAGCACAGTGAAAGAGAATTTTTTTTAAAAAGTCATAAAATGGTTTAGGACTAATGATTGTGAGAAATTAAAAAAAAAAACCCAATGACTTGGAGGTGACATGGAAGCTTCAGGTCTATACATTGTGAATATTGTCCTTGAGAAAAGAATGGAGAGCCACTGGACATGGCAGGCACCAAATAACATTGTTCATCCACAAATAAAACTACGAATATACAAAATTTGAGACAATTTTGGTCTGAACATGGCTGCTTAGCAAAGTGGCCAAAGGAGAAGACTAAAGCATTAGTGACCATTCAATATAGTAGGTTTTTAAAAGCTCATGATAATTCTTTCCTACTTACAAATTCCTGGAGAATCATAGGACCCAACAATACTATAAGAATTAAATATACACCCAGGTAGGTAGCTCCCATTATTCCACATATGGAAATGTTTACAGTGAATGAATTTTTTCCTATTATCATATAAAATGGAAATTCTACCATTTAGGAATTTGTTTTTCTAAACATCTTTTTTAAAAAATTCAAAATATATATGTAAATATGAATAGATATGTATGTATATATGTGTGTACACACACACATCTCACACCTTAGTCTGAATACTTCAGTCAGATTCCTTTCCTCCTAATACTTAACTATGACCAGATGGCTATACTGCAGAAATAGTTGTTTTGATCTCTGTCTCTGTTTCTCTCTCTGTCTCTGTGTCTCTGTCTCTTTCTCTCTTTCTGGAAAGAAAAGTGGTACAGAGGCTTTAGGGTACCAATGAATCTGAAGAGAGGGACAATGAGGTAAAAGATTTTAGAAGAAGAGGTAGAAAGATGCCAAAAAGTATTTCAAAAAGCTCCTTCTGGTCAGCCTTCAAACCAGGAAAAAGGGAGGACATTCTTTCTTCTTATAATCTACCATATGGTGCCCCCAGGACCCATAACTCATACTGATATTATTAGTATTATAGTTTGGTAACATTATGGGTCAAAAAGGCTGTTTGGGACTGGACTAGAAATCTGACCCCCATTTATAACATCTTTTCTAGACAATGCATTTTGAGAATTCATTTATAATTTTGGGAATGCCTACCTTACGTTCCTCTAAGCCTCCAAAGAAAAATAACAAGCATCTTTAAGACAATTTAACTATAGCTCATGGCCTCAATACCCAGAAAAAATGGAAAAGCAGATTTTAAATTCTTCAGTCTTATTCTCATTACTTTCATTCTGGCTGCAAAATCTATAGCTAAAACTATCAGGTGAAGGGCCATAGGTAAGGAAGTAGTAGGATGTATCTGAAACTGAAGTTAAAGAAATGAATGATTAAAAAAGTTTGTATTGCTGTTTGGTGTCCTTGCCTTGCCCTTACTGGCCTATTTAAAACCTATCTGTGATTCAAAGTTCACCAAAAATGTTCCCTCTACTATGGTACCTTTTTGATTCCTCCAAATCACTGTGCTCTTTCCCTCCTTTGAACCCCCACAGTACTTTATCCTCACTTAGGGACAGGGGGAGAGACAAGACCTGTGATTTCACTGGTGTGGGGCAGCAGTTCTCAAATTTTTTTTGTTTCTTTATTTAAGAATAAGAATTCTTATTTTTGAATAGTATTTTATTTTTTCCAATTACATACCAGTACAATTTTGAATATTCATTTTTTATAAAATTTGAGTTTGAAATTTTCTCCCTCCCTTCTTTCCCCACAAGATGGTAAGCAATTTGACATAGATTACATATGCACAATCATGTAAAACATGTTTACACTATGGAATTATTGAAGATGCTGAAAGAGCTTTACTATATGTTTACTGAATTAGAAATGGAAACTGATAACATTTTAAAATATTTATTAATTACCTTAACTAATAACAAACCCATTTTATGTTAAAATAAACTACACATCCTTATGGAAAATATATTTTCCAGAATAACATACTTTGTGAGAAGAATGCCATCATTTTACATATTTTTTATATATTTCTTGAATGTCTAGCTTAATAGAAGATAGCTGGATTCTCATATCTGCTTTGGTATTCGATCTGGTGACATGTGATTTTGGCTGAGCAACATTAAGAAAATCCAGCCTCGCAGAGATATGGAGTTGATAAAAGGTAGAGTATTTTAATAGGTAAATAACATCCAAGAATTATTATGAAAAATTTTGATCTCAAGGACCCACTGAAAGGATCTTAGGGACCCTTGACCATACTGTGGAAACTATTGATATAGGGGACTCTGCGTTTAGTATCAATGCAGGCCAGTCAGTGCTTTCTCTGTATCTTGATAACAAACTGACAAATAACAAAAGAGTAATAATCTGGTGAATAACTTTTGCAAAGTGTTTTACATATATTAACTCACTTGGTCCTTACAACAACCTTGTATTGTACCCATTTCACAATGAGGAAAATGAGGTTGAGAATGGTGAAGGACTTACCTAGGGTCACACAGATACTATGTGTTAAAGGCAGGACTTGAACCCAGGTGTACCAGACTCTCAGGTGGGATCTCTCTCTGCTCCGCAACACTGCCTTTCCTGGCCCCACTTAACGACTCTTAAATTCTTTTATATGCATAGATATACATTTATATACACATGTTCATAAACGAACATGTACAATTCCATTCACATAAGTAATTTGATCTACATGTGCAAAAAGTCTTCTTAAAATCTTATGCAGTGGGGGGTGGAGCCAAGATGGCGGCTGGTAAGCACGGACTAGAGTGAGCTCCGTACCTGAGTCCCTCCAAAAACCTATAAAAAATGGCTCTGAACCAATTCTAGAACGGCAGAACCCACAGAACAGCAGAGGGAAGCAGGGCTCCAGACCAGGACAGCCTGGATGGTCTCTGGGTGAGGTCTATTCCACACGGAGCTGGGAGCTGGGAGCTGGGAGCTGGGAACGGAGTGGAGCAGAGCCCAGCCTGAGCGGTGTGGACGATCCAGACCAGAAGCCGGGCGGAGGGGGCCCTAGTGCCCTGAATATGTGAGCTGCGGCAGTTACCAGACCCCTCGACCCACAAACACCAAAGACTGCTGAGAAGGTTAGTGGGAAAAGCTGCGGGAGTGGAAGGAGTTCGCGGTTCGGCAGCGGAGGTGGGGCAGCTACAGCTGTTGTTACTTCCTGCTCCAGGCCCACCTGGTGGGAGGAATTAAGTGGCGGATCAGAGCAGGAGTGCAACAGCCTGCCGAAGATCTAAGCCCAGTCTGGACTGGGGGTCCTTGGGGAAGGAGGAGTGCGGCTCTGACAGAGCTGGCACCTCCCCCCCAAACGTAGAACATAGAACTCATTAGTCTACAAGCAGTCATACCCCACTGAAAAACTCAAGGGTCAAGTTAGTTGGTTGGGAATATGGCCAGGCAGCGAAAACGCGCCCAGATTCAGTCTCAGACTTTGGATTCTTTCTTTGGTGACAAAGAAGACCAAAACATACAGCCTAAAGAAGACTACAAAGTCATAGAGCCTACAACCAAAGCCTCCAAGAAAGACATGAACTGGCCCCAGGCCATAGAAGAACTCAAAAAGGATTTGGAAAAGCAAGTTAGAGAAGTAGAGGAAAAATTGGGAAGAGAAATGAGAAGGATGCAAGAAAACCATGAAAAACAAGTCAATGACTTGCTAAAGGAGACCCAAAAAAATACTGAAAAATACACTGAAGAAAACAACACCTTAAAAAACAGACTAACTCAAATGGCAAAAGAGCTCCAAAAAGCCAATGAGGAGAAGAATGCCTTGAAAGGCAGAATTAGCCAAATGGAAAAGGAGGTCCAAAAGACCACTGAAGAAAATACTACTTTAAAAATTAGATTGGAGCAAGTGGAAGCTAGTGACTTTATGAGAAATCAGGATATTATAAAACAGAACCAGAGGAATGAAAAAATGGAAGACAATGTGAAATATCTCCTTGGAAAAACCACTGACCTGGAAAATAGATCCAGGAGAGATAATTTAAAAATTATTGGACTACCTGAAAGCCATGATCAAAAAAAGAGCCTAGATACCATCTTTCAGGAAATTATCAAGGAGAACTGCCCTGATATTCTAGAGCCACAGGGCAAAATAGAAATTGAAAGAATCCATCGATCGCCTCCTCAAATAGATCCCAAAAAGAAATCTCCTAGGAATATTGTTGCCAAATTCCAGAGCTCCCAGATCAAGGAGAAAATACTGCAAGCAGCCAGAAAGAAACAATTTGAGTATTGTGGAAACCCAATCAGAATAACCCAAGATCTGGCAGCTTCTACATTAAGAGATGGAAGGGCTTGGAATGTGATATTCCGGAGGTCAATGGAGCTAGGATTAAAACCTAGAATCACCTACCCAGCAAAACTGAGTATCATGTTCCAAGGCAAAATATGGATTTTCAATAAAACAGAGGACTTTCAAGCTTTCTCAGTGAAAAGACCAGAACTGAATAGAAAATTTGACTTTCAAACACAAGAATCAAGAGAAGCATGAAAACGTAATCAAGAAACGGAAATTGCAAGGGACTTACTAAAGTTGAACTGTTTTGTTTACATTCCTACATGGAAAGATGATGAGTATGATTCATGAGACCTCAGTATTAGGGTAGTTGAAGGGAATATGCATGTATATATGTATATGTATATATCTATATGTTTATGTATATATGTGAATGTGTATGTATGTATATATCTATGTGTATATGTATGTATGTGTATGTATGTGTATATATCTATATATGTGTTTATATACGTATATATATATATATATATATATATATATATATATATATATATATATATATATATATATGTAAAAGAGAGAGAGCAGACACAGGGTGAGTTGAAGATGAAGGGAAGATATCTAAAAGAAATAAAATGAAATTAAGGGATGAGAGAGTAACATACTGAGAGAGGGAGATAGGGAGAGATAGAATGGGGTGGATTATCTCGCATAAAGGTGGCAAGAGGAAGCAGTTCTATGGGAGGAGGGGAGAGGGCAGGTGAGATGGGAATGAGTGAACCTTGCTCTCATCAGATTTGGCCTGAGGGGGAATACCATACATACTCAGTTGGGTATCTTACCCCACAGGAAAGAAGACGGAGGAAGATAAAAAAAAAATAATAAAAGGTGGGGGGATGATGGAGGGGAGGGCAGATGGGGGTGGAGGTAATCAAAACAAACACTTTGGAAAGGGGACAGGGTGAAGGGAGAAAATTCAATAAAGCGGGATGGGTTGGGAAGGAGCAAAATGTAGTTAGCCTTTCACAACATGAGTATTGTGGAAGGGTTATACATAATAATACATGTGTGGCCTAGGTTGAATTGCTCAACTTCTTAGGGAGGGTGGGTGGGAAGGGAAGAGGGAAGAGAATTTGGAACTCAAAGTTTTAAAATCAGATGTTCAAAAACAAAAAAAGTTTTTGTATGCAACTAAAAAATAAGATACACAGGCAATGGGGCATAGAAATTTATCTTGCCCTACAAGAAAGGAAGGGAAAAGGGGATGAGAGGGGAGGGGGGTGATAGAGGGGAGGGCTGACTGGGGAACAGGGCAACCAGAATATAAGCCATCTTGGAGTGGGGGGGAGGGTAGAAATGGGGAGAAAATTTGTAATTCAAAATGTTGTGAAATTCAATGCTGAAAACCAAATATGTTAAATAAATAAATTGCATTTAAAAAAAAAATCTTATGCAGTGGACAGTGACTCCAAAGGCTTGTTAAATTCTTTACCACTGCATCTAATTTTCCCAAGGTACACCTGATTTAATGAAGTTATTGCTCAATGTTACTCATAAGCCTGCCCAAAGCTTTACCATATGAATTACTGTCTATTACTTTATCTATTTCTAGATCATAAACTCCTTAAGGTTAGGGACTACATATTACTGTTCTTTTGATCCTCTTTAAGTGCTGAGCCCAGTGCCTGGCTTGTCGGATAAATAGTTGTTGAACCGAATTAGAAGCCAAATGCTGTCCACAAGCTTATCTTTCAGTGTCAAGAATAGCTATAACTTTAGTCAAACTTGCATCAGTGACTATGCCTGAGCTTCCTTGAAGACGGGTGATGAACACAGGCTTTACTGTTTTCTCTCTTTTCTGGATTGTGGCAGCAAAGAAGAAAGACCATATCATCTCCTGGCTGATGAAAACCTGAATGGCAGAACACTGTCACCAGATCATTTGGAGGAAAATGATAAAATGCCCTAAAGAAAGCCCTGGGATGCTATATGTAAATCTGAGGTAAGAAGAACCAATAAGGTCTCTGACAACACTAAGTCAGTTCCTAGCAATGAAGCAATTAGAGGCATGAATGAAACAATCTCCATTGACAGCTGGAACAAAGGCACCAGAGAAGAGCTCAGGAGACCACTTGGAATCACTCTAGATATAGAGTGTCCTTATAGGGAAGAGATGCGACCAGCTCCAAGTTCTAAGGAGTCCAGAAGAACTTGCCTTAGGTCTGGTTATAATTTCTTGAGCTTGGATGAAGGCACTTCCTATTTAATAACTGATGTCAGGTCAGCTAGGTGGCACAGTGAGTAGAGCACTGGCCTTGGAGTCAGGAGTACCTGAGTTCAAATCCGGCCTCAGACACTTGACACATTTACTAGCTGTATGACCTTGGGCAAGTCACTTAACCTCAATTGCCCTGCCTTCCCCCTTGCAAAAGAAAAAAAAAAGAAGGGAGTCATACAACAAGATGTCAGCTCACTACACAGAGAAGTTGGGATAGAAAGTAACTTTGTTTTTTTCCTTCAAATGTTGGGAGATTTTTCACATAATCATGGTGTCAGAGCTGGAAACTAGTCTAAAACAGGGTCTAAAGTGATTGCTAGTGCCCATTTATAGACTTAAGGGAGTTACTGACAAAAAGAATTAATAGAAATTCCTTATTCTTCACATCCACATGCATATTTGTAGGTCATATGGAAGGAAACAAAGGCAGGGTGGAGTATGGGACAGATAGTATGAATCCAGACTCTGACACTTACTAGTCACGTGATCCTCGACAAGTCACTTCATCTTTATATACCCCAGGCAACTATCCTAGAACTTATATTTTAAGTCCTAGGGAGTTCTCCAGTCTGAAGAAATTGCAGATCCTACGTGACTATCAAATCAATACATCAACATATATTCATTAAGGACCTACTATGTGCCAAGGCTCTGAGCTAGGCAACAGGGATAAAACACACTGCCTTCATGGAGCTTACATTCTGTTTTGTGAAGAAAAAACACATGCAACACAGATACAAAATAAATGCCACAAATAATTTCAGAGGGCAGTCACAAGTAGCTGGGTAAATCAGGCAAGGAAGGCTTCGATTAAGAGCTGTTGTTTGAGCTGAATGAGCTTAACAGAAACTTGGCAGTCTAATAGGCAGAGGGGAGGAGGGGGTACATCCCAGGGATGGGGAACAGCATATGCAGAGACATGGAGATTGGGGATGTCCTATCCCACTTCTCAACTACCATCTACATCACATTCCATTCTGGAACAGATTCGTTATCCATGAGACTATAATTGGCTCCTGCGCTTCTCTTTATTCTATATGAGACCATCGCTGCCTCAATCCCCAAATCCCCAAAGGGCTTCCCTCTGTAGGTTTACAACAGCCTACCCTCTGATCTATGAGCTGAAGAACTGGGCGGCCTAATTAGGTTAGGTTTAATAGTGTCTTCCTAAGACCAAACGTTGCTCAGAAGATTTATGAGTTATAACGAAGAATTAATAGCTATATCATTGCATAAAATTTAACAAGGAATATTTTCACATAAAGATCAAAATATTCACAAGGTAGAAAAAATACAGTAGAAACAACATCACTGAAAGCAAGGTATCTCCCCCCTCCTCTGCTTTTCTTTAAAAAGCTTTGGAAAAGATAGATGAAGTCTGGTTGAATGTTTTGAACTCTTCGGAAGAAAGGCTTTATGTAATAATAAAGGTACATTCCTCATATAAAGGATATTGTGGCCTTTGTAAGGACTTAAGAAGAAAAACTATACTAACAGAAAATAAAATATGGTATTGGATGAATATGTGTTTGTTATGCCATTATGCATCTTAATACGTATTTGTGTAAGGATTAATAAGTAAAAGCTACTCACAAAACTTCCAGAGCACTGAGGCTAACACTGAAGCATGCCTCCTTCCTCTTGGCCAAGGATGCAGAATGAGGCATATGTCATGAGACACGGTCACTATTTTACAGGATCACGGATTTAAAGATTGGGGGGATCCTGCAGGGTGGGGCTCTAGTCCAACTTCATTTTATATGTAAGGAAACCAAGGCCCAGAGTGGTGAAATGACTAACTTATGCAAGGTTACCCAGAGAATAACTGGCAAAACAAGGTTCAAACCCAGATCGTTTTGCTACAGATTCAGTACATTTTCCATTCTTTCAAAGTGACCTCCTTGTGGTTCCTCACACGTGGCCTTCCACATTTCTTTGTTACAAGAGTGGGTTCCATGAGTGTGTGTGTGTGTGTGTGTGTGTGTGTGTGTGTGTATGTATGGCCAATGGGAAGTAACTGTCATTTAAAGAAAATAAGGGTATTAATAAAAGATTTATTTTTTTAAAAAAGGTTACTTTCCTAAAAGCTCATAAACTTCTCCTAAAGCCAAAACTAATAAAGTGAAAAGAAGCAGGTAAGAATGACATAACTATGACTTGAGATCAGTATCACTTCTTAACATATTAGTTGCTCACTGTAAAGTAGGGTCAGTACACAGAGCTCTAAGTTTTTTTTTTTTTTTTTGTTTTGAAATGGTGGATCACATTTTTGGCAGGTTATCTGTGCAACCAGCTTTCTGGTCATTTCATCAAAAGCAATACCCCATGAAATGCCCTAGCTGTGAGATTAGTATTATATTGCTTGAGCCATTCAGAGAAAAAAAAAGTGCCTAAAGAAATTTTAGGTATACTGTGTGAAATGGAGGGATAATAGAGGGTAATAGACTTTGAGCCCTGGATTTTGTGAGATTTGTCGTAGTTGACCAATGGCGAAAGAGAAAGCACTTCTGGTGCTGCTCTGAGCCAGATGGATGGAGCACCCCACCTGAAAGAGTTAACATCCCTTGTGTGTAATGGTAGTAATCACCCGATTACGTATCTAGATTTTTGTTTATTTTTCAACAGACCACTGTCGAAAAAAAAAAAATCATGCTGTCTTATATTTCTGGTCCTCCATCACCTTAACCATTTTTCCCACTGTGTAAAGCAGAGCACAAATTTAAGGTGACAAAGCACCAGTTGGTAACTGTGAAGAGTGCTACGAAAGCAGAAACCTCTGAGTACCACACAGCCATTATGAAATAACTGACCTATATGAAACTGCTACCATGGTTCACAAATTTATTGTCAGGTCCCAGCCTCTAGCTGTCCTCTGATTGTTCTAAATACTTGACAAACTGAAGCCTTTTCACTTTCCGTTCAAATTGCCTCATCTCCCTGTCAGAGCGCCATGGGGGACTCCATTACTTTTCTGACTTCTTTCCCCTCCTGACAAGTCATTTAGCTGGCTTCTTGTTGTGAAGGCTGTCCATGTCAAATTAGCCAAGGCCCCTATCGTCCTTATTACCACTCGAAAAGCTATCATGAGTAATGCTACGGGGTCCCTCAGTTGTCATCATGTGTCAGAAAGAAAGGGAGTGTGGTTACATATAGCTGACAGGTAATTTCAGTGTCTACAATTACCCCAATTAGTCTTGTCATAAACAATTCGATAAATGCACACCAATACAAACAGATAAACACACCAAGGTCTCTCACTATTAATGTTGGGTAATGGGTAAATCAGTGATATAATGCTGCATTTTATTTATTTTTTTAAACTATTCTCAGCTGGGAGCTCGGCAGTTGCTACCTGGTCAGCACAAATTGTACTATCTACTTTCATTAGTTCATCACCACAAGAGAATTTGAAAGGCTGTGACAAAATTCATTTAGACCGAGAGAGAAAGAGCAGATTGCCTAAAGCAGGTGTTATAACAAAGATAAAACAAAGGTTTTCTTTTGTCAGTTCAGCCCCACAATGGGCTTTAAAGTAGCCTATTTTGTGTTTAAAATCCAAACAAATGAAATATGATAGAAATGGGGAGTAGGGGGAAAATATGTTTGTGCTGAAATTAGAAACATGATTTGAAAGGGAGGAAAAAAAGAATCTATCCACTGGGTGTTTTATTCAGCAAATACGTATTGAGTAAAATTGGGACTGGGTACTTTTCAATACATCATCCCAATTCTTTCAACTCACTGATCTAAAAATTTGAAAAACTATACCTTATGACTACATAAAGTACTTCAAATGCTTCACATTAACCAGGCCCCAGCAATGCCAGGGATTCAGAAGGGTTTGTTTAATAGAGGCTTCCCAATCTCCACTTGCCAAATTCACAGTGACAAAGTGTTGCCAAAGTGCAAAATATGGGGGTCCTCTAGGACTTTTTTTTTTAAGCAATATACCGTGAGCCTATTTTAATATGACACCCTTCAAGAAGGCTCTTACTTTACATGTAGCACTCCCCTCTGAGCAAGGGACCCTTGAGCACATGTCCCCCAGCCACATAAACAAATGCTTCAGGCTCACCATTTCTCGAGTCCACTGCACCCTGTCTATTTGCTGACCGCAGTCTTAAGTGACGGCTGAAAAACTCAACACAAGGATGATGTTGTAGGAAATCGCTCTTGGCAACTATTTGTTCAAGCTCAAGATTCTTCCTCCCCCTCTGCTCCCCCCACCCCCCCCATCGCTTTTTAAACCAACACTAAGAACCCACCAGAAAATAGGACAGGTCTCCCTAATGAGTAATCTATTTTAGCACAGTCTTGTCTAGGCATGACAGTTTACTGAGAGGCTTGAAAAACTCGTAATTACCAGTGTTACAGGGCAATTAATGTATATTACACTGCACTACTCATGGCAGCAACTGTCATTTTCTCAATAAAAATGAGTACTCTTCAGCGAAAGGTGACATTAATTGGGACTTTAATGACTATGCAGAGGAGCTGAAGCCAAATATGAACAAAACAGCGATTCAATGAGAGACTTCAGAAACGAGAAAATTGTACTAAAATGAGATTAATTGCTGTTTAGAAAAAGGAAAGAACCTAAAAAGCTATTAAATTGCAGGGTTTGGGTGCCCGGGTGATGGTTGTGATGTTAATCTTGCATTCTCACAGCAGGCAAATATTCACTAAATTCAGAGCCTTTTGACAGCAGGAAAAAATCATGTATGCTTAACTTCAATCCATCAAAAATATATTTCAGTTTTTATCAGTGTTCTAAATACTTCTGCAATTTCAAAAATTACTTCTCCATTCCTTGGCTGTCATCATGCAAATGTGAACACTGTCAATATTGCTATGAAAAATTTCCCGGCTTCAAAAGGCCTACTTCGGTGATAAAGAAAGAAAAACGGGAAGATTAGAATTGCAAAACACACACTACTAATATAACAGAAATCAAACAATAGGAATTTAATGTTTAAGTTGTGGAAACTGCTAAAATAGAAAATGATGGGGTGGGGTTTTTTTTTTTTTGGTTGAAAAATCAAAGAAAAAATATTTCTGAAATTCTTTCAAGGCTTCTAACTTTATGCTTAATTAGTCATCACAAATAATTAGGACATAATTTTGCAGCTTGACTTCAGGTGATCTAATTGTTAAAACTGCTCTGTAGTTTCTAAAAGCCTTTATCCTTGCTACATAATTCTTTAAAACAATTCTGTAATTGCTTTTTTTTCTTTCTATAGTCTTTTCAACTGTCACAATGACTGTATACATAAAACATAGCACTTAAACTCTGACATATAAGAGGGATAAACAGAGATCTGATTTGCTTTGAAGTTATATATTCTGTAACTTGGAATTAAAATACACACACACACACACACACACACACACACACAAAACTGGCTATTCAGTCTCCCTACAGATAAGGCATGTTTAACTGAGTTAGTTTCAACAAACACATGGTATCCACACCAGTTGCACCCACAAAGAAAGACCAGGCATTAGGACTCTGTAATTTCCTATTCCAAAAGCAATTTTGTTTGCTTTGCATTTTAATATTTAAACAGCTTTCTAATCTACAGTGTAGGTCAGGACCTCAAGAAACATTAACACACCATATAATTCTGGCCATACTCAAGAACCACATCCACTGAATGACTTGGTGAAATAAAATCAGGCTCTTTCCAGCTTCAAATCAATGAGAAATCCTGTCTATTCTGAAAATTCTGAAATGCAAATCATCTGCCCTCCAATACGAAGACTTTAGTTATTAGCCACTTGACTGCCTCACAATGTACCATATAGGGTCCACGCATACCTATGCCTAAGCTCGTCTCCCTAGAGACTGGAGTTTAATCTTCTGGCTCCTTTTTCTTTTCCACTATAAACACTCTTGAGTTTTGAATCTTGGCTCAAGTGAAGCCACATCCGTGCAAACAGTTCTCAATACATTACATTCCTTTGTAATACCTGTTCCTCCTCTTTCCCTATTTCTCATTACTGGACTTTTATCTCAATAGCAAATTTCCTCCTCAAAAGTCTGACAAATGCCTGTCTTTTCCTTTTTCCCCTCAGTAAAAAGGAACCTCTGTTACTCATTGTACTGTTTGAAAAAAACTAAGCTTGTTTTATACCTCAAAAACATCTTTGTTTTAAACCCTGTCCTCACCCCCACCCCCAACACACCAAACTTCCCCACAAAAGTCTTCTGAAGGCAGAGACCTTGGGGGAGATAGGTGTCTTTGGCTGAATTATCACTAATGACAAACCATTCACATAAATTTTCCTTTTAAACACTACATGGCAATAGTTTGATTCCATTTTGCCTATGCAAATACCATTGATAAAGATTTCAATGGAAGTCTTCAGCAAGTGGAGGTGTTCCAAACCATGCATTGAAAAGGGCCTAGGGAATAGGATACTAATTCACTAACCTTGCCAAGAATGACCTAAGCTAGTTGTCTTACAAAAGCAATGGTGATGGAGTTCTATGATCCCAGACAATCCCTTAAGCTATATCTCTGGGTTCTTGCCTTGATTCCCCAGTTCACCATGTGCAACCCCATCTGGGCCCTCTGGGACACGGTGTTCCCAATGACAAAATGGACACAACTTTGCCAAATGCATTTTATAACACAGGATATTTAACATGACAAAGACCGCCAGCCATAGGAATGAATGCTACGTAGCATAAGGAACAAACCTTTAAGGGCTTTCTCTAAAATGAATATGTTTGAAACAGTTAATTGCTGGAGTTCTCTCTCTCATTTATTAATACATTTCCCCCTCCTCCAATAGGGTCAATATTAAAACAGATCATAGGAAGAATTGTGTTAAAAATCTTATCTTCCCTCCCCTTCACCCTGTAACCCCCTCAAAAAAAAGACAGGAAGCTCTGAGATTTCAGCTAAGGCTAAAATTCCATTCTTTACCTCCTCCTTACTTTAAACAGATATCAAAGATGTCTTTCAGCAGTGGGGAAAACCAAAATACCACTGACTGGTTTGAATTTCTTATCTATCTCCTGAGATTGAGTTGTGCTTCAGTCCTCATCCATCTCCCCACTGAAAGACTGCTGAAGCTGGGCATGGTGGCAGGTTACAGGGAAATTCATATCAAGTCTAGTAGGTGGTAAGATATGCTTTTAGATACATAAATAAACTCAGTGAGGAGCCAAACTGGAGTATCTCAACTTTGGAAGATGAACAATATTTGGATGTGTCAAGGCTAACGTGTCATGTTTGAAGTCAGTATTAATAGCTGGAGCTGCTGTTTGAAGAGGCTAGTTAAAGCGAATAAGAAATGTTTGTTAAATCAGTCAGCTATAACAGAAAATAACTGCTAATTTTTATTGGCCTAGGAAAATGTAGCTGCCTTTGAGAAGTCATCCCTAATAAACAGCCTATAAAAGAGAAGGCTTTTATTCCTTTCCCTTTGGCTATTTCTAGCATATTTACCAATGCAATATAAAATGTAAATTTATTTTCCATGTGACAATATGAAGCAAGCTGAAAATTACTCTGAAGAAAAAGAAATTGTTCTTGAGCAACTTACTCAAATTGTAGAGAATAAAGTAAACTTTTAGCACGTGGTGTGAAATGTAGGCCAATCATGTTACATTCAACCAAATCTTTTATACCTACAGTGTTGGATAGCTAACTTTCAAAATGATGAGGCACTGGAAGGTCCCAAAGTGCCTCTAAAGCAATAGTTCTAAACTTGAGGTCCGTGGAGATACACACACACACACACGTATGTACATAGGTGTGCATACACACGTATATATAATATACATACATTACATGTATGTATACATACATGTGTATACATATAAAATAGATAACTCTGAATCAGAAACTATGGGGAAAATGGATAAATTTGAATCAGAAACTAGAGGCAGACCTCAAGTATAGAACTACTGCTTTAGAGACAAAGCTAATATGTATATATTTGCATGTATATACTTTTGATAACTTTATTTCACTTGATTTCCTTTGTAATCCTATGCATCTAAAATGCCATTCTGAGAAAAGGTATATAGGCTTCACCAGACTATTTTTAAAAATATAATTAATTTATTTATTTTTAGTTTTCAACATTCATTTCCATAAGATTTTGAGGGGAAGGGAAGGGTTGGGGAGGGTATCCCCAAGATGACATGCAATCTGATATAGGCTCCACATATACATTCATATTATACATATTTTCACATTAGTCATGAAATAAAGAAGAATTAGAACTAATGGGAGGAACCATGAGAAAGAAGAAACAAAACAAAACAACAAAAGAAAAGGAGAGGCAATAGTATGCTTCCATCTTCATTCAGACTCCAAAGTTCTTTCTCTGGATGTGGCTAGCATTTTCCATTGCTCACCAGACTATTAAAGGGGTCCATGACATTAAAAAAGTTAAATCTAAAAGGTGCTAAAAGCAATTTCACTTCAGAGCCCCAGGCCTAAGTGAGGGCTGGTCAACAAGTCAATGAATTTTCAAACTGTGATCTTCCAATGCAGGTAATTCAGGCTACGCAGTAAAACAAAAATCAGAACTGACCCCGTGTAATACCTTAAAGTTGTCAAATGCTTTCCATGCATAATCTCATTTGAGTCTCACAATAGCCTGAAGGGTCCTAGGTACTTTCTGACTTCTGGCATCATAATCTCCTTTCTGAAAATGAGGGAAATACTGCTCACACAGGTTATGTGACTTGCCTCTGGTTACACAGCTAGCAAGTATCTGACTCTATACATTATGCCATGGCTCAAAGGACAATCTCTAACCAGAGACATGCTATTCAATAATAAAGCTACTTTTTTCCCATGTGAATTTCTATAAGGAAATCAAAGGATCAGGGGCTTCATTAGAACTCCAAATTGAGATTCTCAGCTCACAATGGAACTTAAGTCCATATTTATTGCCTTGATTCACAGAAAAGATGTTTCACCCCGAGTCTGGCAGACTCGGGGTGAAATAAAAGGTCTGCCCAAAGACAGTTAACAGTATTTGGGGAGAAAAGACCCTGACCCAGATGTAATAAGAACAGCTCCTCTCTTACCTTAGGTTTTGAAGCTGGCCCAGGCAGAGTCTATCTGGGTCAAGAAAGCTGAATTCAGCTTTGTTGTTGCTAACATTTTTACATTATCTTAGAGTAGGATTGATCTTGGTTACTAAATGAGGATAATGAATTTGGCTTTCTTGGAGACTCAGTTCAAATACTCCCTTCTGCAGGAGATCTTGCCCAGTCTTCTCCACTGCCAGTGCCTTCTTTGTGAGATTCTCTCCCATTTACACTGTATCTGTCTTGTATGTCTATAGTTGTTTGCCTGTTTCCTTCTCCATTAGAATGTAAGCTCCTTGAGGGAGTTGTGTTGCATTTTTTTTTGTATCCCCAGCACTTAGAATACAGCCTTAGTAAGCACTTCATAAAGGCTTGCTGACTGACCGATTCCTTATTTATAATTTTATACATTTTGTATAGAGATATTCCCCTCAGAAACTGAATCAATGCATGCTACTGAGGAAGGCACTGCCAAACCTAACTCCCCTCTTTTCCACTCAACTCCAGCCTTGGTATTTTCAATTCTGTAACTAGGTCACAATAGGGGTAGCTAAAGTATGCTGAAATCAGTAACATCCACTTAAAATAAAAGTGGTTCCATGATCTTGTGCCTAAGCTCATTTGTCATCTATAAAAATAACAAGCCTATATCTGCAAAGCATTTAAAGGATTATTAAGTCTGTTCTTCACAACAACCCTATTAAAAATTTGTATAAACAGAACATTGTTCCCATTTTGCAGGTGAGCAAATTGAGGATTTGAAAAGCTTGTCCATGGGTCAGAAATAGTAAATGTGTGGGCCAGGATGTGAAATGAGGCCTCTGGACTCAAACCTAATGATTATTCTATTTTACCCTGCTGCCTGCATAACCTATGTTTCTGTCAAATAAAATGAGGCTCCTCAAATCCTTGGTGAAAATTCATACAGAAACCACTTGGCTGAGTACTCAAAAATGTTTCCTTTGTAGATATTGATCCATGCTTTCAAAATAGCTAAATCGATTAGACTGGGTTTCCCTTATCAAACACCACTTCATGAATCTTAGAGGTCTCCTTATGCAAAGAACTCTAAATAATGGAAACTGACGTGCAATGTTAAATATTTCAGAAACAGGTAAATGTTCTTTCTTTCTTCCAAATGTAATTTAATGTTTTCACCTTCAGAGTATGCATACAATGGACCTCATCTGGTCAGACTCTTGGTTTCCACTACTTTTATCGGTTACATTGCTTAGACTGGTCCTATAGCTCTGTGTCTTAGCTGTCATCAGAGGACAATGGGAATGGAGATACTCCTCTTTTACTGGAGGTATTAAACTCTGAAAGATAGCATCAAGGCAACCCATTCTGCCACCACTGGCCTAATTTGGCTAGCTGAGGGTGATCACTGAGAGGTAAGTGACCATTAAAAAGTGACCAAGTAGCAGAGGTTACTTTAAGCCACCAATCAACCAAGTACTTACTTATCAAGTACCTACTACGTGCCAGACTGTGCTAGGCACTGGGACCAATAAAGATAAAAAATGAAAAATGTAACTGTGTGTAAGAATAAGTATACATATAGCACCTACTATATGCCAGGCACTGTGCTAGTGCATTTCTACAAACATTATTTCATTTGATACTCACAACAACCATGCAAGGTAGGCACTACTATTATCTTTATTTTACAGTTGAGGCAGTTAAGGCAAACAGAAGTTAAATGACTTCCCCAGGGCCACACAGTTTTGAGGCTGGGTTTCCTGATTCCAGGGCCAGTACTCTATCTACTGCATTACCAGATGCCTGTACATGTACATGCCCTAGTTGCTTTTCAAAACCACACACACACACACACAGAAATACCAAACAAAATAAATCCTTTGGCTAACATATATCTGAATCTATTGTGGAAGATGAGTGCTATATACATCCATCCATAAGTGCACACACATGGATATATACATGAATGCAAATAAAAACATGATTATAGGTACATACATGAATATGTACGTGTATAGGTGTGTATACACATATATGCTAACCAGGGGTGGGGACCCTGTAGCCTTGGGGCCACATGTGGCCCTCTAGATCCTCAAGTGTAGCCTGTTTACTGAATCCGAATCTGGGATTTGTTCTGTGAAGAGACCACATGTGGCCTCAAGGCTGTAGATTCCCCACCCCTGAATAAGCCCTCAGACAATGTTTATGATGACAATAAAGACAAGCTTTAAGAAACATTCTCAAAACAAACCATCGATTTGCCCAATATTCACAAAGTCAAATGGCAATTAGGATTTTTCAGGATAGGTATAGTGGTGGTTTGGGGCAGCAATCTGTCAAGAATATTAAGTCAAATCAGAGTAGGGGCAAAAAGAGCTGCAGTCTAATCCAGGCACACTAAATGAATTATGTGCGCATGTGGTCAAATCACATAACTTTTCCATGCTAATAAAATTGCAGGTCATTTTGTTTTTCCAAATGTTTTCCTTTGCTTTTGGAAGGCCAGGCAGATAAGTGGGTTCCTTACAAATATATGGTTTTAGATCCTACCACTAATCAGTGAAGAGAATGACGATAATCATAAGATCTTAATTACAGCTCTACAAGAGGCCTCAGAGGACATCTTGTCCAACCCCACCACCCCCACTCCCTTACTTCATTCTCCAGATAAGGAAACTGAAGTCTAAGAGGTCAAAAGACTTCAAATGTCACACAGGTCAGAGGTGGCATTTGAATCCAGGTCCTTTGACCCCAGAGTTACTGCTATTTCCACTGTATGCTATCTCCAATAAATGTCTCATTATGGTGTGGATGTGACCATGGATTCTCAAAGGCTATGACCAGCGGAGACCCAGCTCTAACTGGTACTAACCAGAGGGAAAGGTTTTGAATTAGGGCTCAGGGGTGGGCTACAGGCCTGTTATTTAGGACCTGCCTAGCTAACTTTAGAGAAGTTTACTAGCAGATGAGATGTGGAATACTGCATTTTTTAACCAAAGCAACTCTCTAAGACAATCTAAAGCCTAGTTGTGCTTTGTATTAGAGAGCAAGGTGTGCCCACATTAGTAAAATCACCAAGTTTTTGAAGGATGAAAGGAAAGGTTAGACTAAAGAGTTGAGATGATGATAGCCACATAAATAATGCTTATTTTCCTGTTTGGTATTATACAACACAATTATAGTAAAGTAAAAGCAACAAGAAATGTTCCTAATTGCTGTATTCAAGGAATATGCATACTGTACTTCCTTTTAAGAACTGGAGGGTAACAGCTCATTTTTTTTTTTTTAAAGAATAAGAGGGACTATGGAGTAAGAAGAGAAATAGGTAGCAGGAGGGTATAATGGAAAGACCACTAGTTGTTATCAGAGGATTTGCGTTCAAATTCTTCCTCTGATGCTACCTGTGTGACGTTAGGCAAACCACTTCCCATCTGTAAAATGAGCATTAAATCAGATGACTTCTGAGGGTCCCTTCTAGCTGCAAATCTATGATTCTAGGTACCCAAGGAGTTTCTGCTCATCTTGCTGAGACTCTCTAAAAGTATTTGTTAATATTCACTTTAAGCAAGATATGAAAATCTATTTTTTTTTAAAAAACAAGAACAACAGTTTAACTACAGCAGTAGGCTCCCCAGGCTCCAAATTCAGATGGTGGTGTACACCGGCTTTGTTCAGACTGAATGGTGCCAGGGTCTTCACCAGATAGCATCGATCCAGTGTGTGGAATGATGAATTCTGCAGCCAACATAATGGCCTGAGGATTCATCTACTTGACTGAAACTTCAGAAGCCTTGGCTGTCCTAACTGCGCTAGGAGACAGTAAATACAAGGTTTACTTCTTTAGAAGTTGGGCGATTCACACAGGTGAATAAAGTTCAAGAGATTAGTTTAAAGCCAGGACAGCAACACAAACACATTGTTTTTCGGCATCTGTTTTGTCTTAATCACAAGCTAAAAAATTCACTTGTAATCCTGTATACAAAAGCCATGCTTATATCAGTATCATATGCAGCTCACTTGAAATCGTATACATTAAAACAAAGACCAGAAATCCAAGTTAATGGTCAAAGACAACCAATAACAAAATCACTAAATTCCAGTTGTCAAACATAATTTATTATGTATATTTCTGCACCACCCCCCTCTTTTGGGGGCCAAAACAGTAATTATTAAAACTAAAGTGATATGGGTGAGTGTTTATGACTTCCTATTGAAAAGCCTGACTTAAAGCTGCATTCATTTAAGGCTGAAGAAAATCACATGGAGATCTCTGTGAGATGGCCTAGTGCCTTTATATGCTCTTGTCAAACCCCAGCAGTTTTATTTGTAGTGATACATGCCGGAGAAGGTTGGAGGTTAAAGTTGATAGGAGGGCCAACAGGAAAACCAACCAACTCCTTTCAAAAGATTACAACCTTTAACATATTAGGATCTGTCTGCAGTTTCTGATAATTTTACAAGTCTGCAGTTAGTGGGTTTTTTTTTTTAAATAAACTGATCTTCAAATTAGAGATCAGATACATCTACTTTTATGTTGACCTAGTCCAAAGTTATAATATCCCTCTCAGTTTATTGCAGTTTAAACTATTCCTTTAGTTTTAAATTCCCGTTCTCTACCTCCCCGCCCCCCACTCCCAAATACACGACTTGGTGAGAGCTCAATTACCTGTCTTAATTCCCTAAAAAAAGAAGCTTTCCATTAAGACAACATGAATCTGCTGCAAAAGCAAACCTGGTTTATTGTAGGACGAGGCTATGTTTTATTAACCTTTTATCTGGAATAAGGTTCCTCCCTCGATCCTCTTCTAGCAAATGCCTCATGACTGGAGATGCCTCCAGCTGGACTAGGTGGATTCAAGAGCAAGGCGGTTTTTGAATAAGCCATAAAGCCATAGCTGAAATTCTGTAGCAAAGTCAAGTCTCAAAATAAAACAAAACAAAACAAAATACAGTTATAGTTGCCAAAAGGCAACAATTTTACTGAGAACACTGGAAAATAAACATGGGCCCTGCATGGAAAGGCAAATGGACACTCATTTCTCATTTAGTGAGCCCATGGCCCAGGAGAGCACAGTCCCACAACTGATGTCAAGAACTTCTAAGAAAAAGGCAGCTTTAACTGAATTACTTGTTCCGCAAGAAAGTAGGGCAATACTCTCTACTCTATTTATCCTCTGCTTCTAGTTCTTTTGGGAAGAATAATGGTTCAGGATTTATAGAAACCTGTAGTTGTGAAAAGTATTTTTGAAATATGAAATAATATTTTTACCATATATCTTAATATCAAAAGCTTAATCACTTTTTGCCCACCCAAATAATTCATGGAAGTCATTGGATTTTAAGTTTTCACATGTGTAAGTTTCATCAAGTTTCGTATTTGTAAAAGAGAGGATTGCTAAGGTCTCTTTTAACTCTAAAATGTAATTCTATGAAAAATGTATTCTATGTATTCTAAAGTGTTATTCTATGAAAAAGGAGCACAGCATAGTGAATAGAAGGACTAGTCTTACATTCTGGAAGGCTTGAGGTCAAGTCTGGCTTCTGATATATTACAGTTGGGGAACAAGTTCTCAGCATCTCAGGTTATTTTCTATGTTTTTGGTAAAGACATGATACTTATCTACATCAGTGGAGGGCATATCCACACTGGGAGTTTCCTTCATGATGGAAAAGACAGGTCGGGACCCAGGGGATTGTGGGGTATGGGAGAGAAAAAAGTTTAGATACCTTTAATAGATACAGATAGAAAACATCTTACCATTCATTCAAGACAAAAAGGCATTTAAAAAATCATTTTATATAACTCAAAAATGCCTGAACTAGCTTTTTATTAAACTTTAAAAAAAACACAACATAAAACCAGATCTGGTTTTAGGTAAGTTCCAATTTTCATATGGGATAAGCATGACATCTGAAAAGAATTTCAAAATGACAAAAATCAAAAAATTATTTTATTCTAGCATAAAGCAACCTCTCTCTCTCCAGATATGGTACATACCCGGAAACACTGTAAAAGTAACGTTACCTAGTAGCATCTTGGAATACTTTCAAGAAAAGCCATACCGCATTTTCATAGAATGACAACATTTCAAGCTAAAAGAAACCTAAGCAATCCTTTCTTTTACAGATAAAAGAACTTAGAAGTCAAATGACGTCTGTGAATTGAGTGAGCAAAAAAGGATGAAGCTTTGATGTTAACATTTATGGTCAAAATTATTATTTCATATTTCAAAAATTAGTATTAAAAGTATAGTATAAAAAGTATTTGAAAATACTTCTCAAATATAACTCTTTTCTTGTCACAAGTTTTCTGCAAGCTATTTTATCACACATAAGTGTTTTCTGATATGGAACTGAAGGTCACCCAATGTTAGAGGAATCATCAACTTTTATGTAAGACTGTTAAGAGAACAAACTTTTTCAAAACACTGTCAGCCATTACATAGGATGAGAAAGGCACCCTTAGGTCAAAGTATATGAGAAAATTATTTGCCTGCTAAAATCTCACCAATCACTTGGAAACACTTTTATGGTTCAGTTGTGCTTTCTATTAAGGAACTTCTGGTTTTAAATGCTTATTCCTTCTAATAAAGAGCCACAGATGATCCTATGGATTGGTCTCAAAGGCACCCAGTGGAAGGTCAGGAACTGTCAGTCAGAAGATCTGGGTTCAAGTGCAAAGGCTCTGAGTGAGATAAATTGGCTAGTTAGGGCAGAAAATTCAAGGCCAATGTTTTCCTTTGGTTCTCAGTGTCCTCATCTCCTACCTGGTCTTCAAGGCACTTTGTCCTATAGGATGGCTAATTAATGATCATTATGAATAGGATAGGGTCCTTCTCAAAAAAGGCTGATGCACTGTTTCATAGACATGCCATCTTTTTTCTCATATGCAAAATGAAGACAGTGCTTTTTGGTTCCGCCTCTCTCTCAGCTGCAAGTTGTAGAGGATGAAGTGATGATTTTAGTCTATCTGGAGATTCCACATTTAGAGCTGCTGCTATTATTGTTAAGTGGTTTTTTTTCAGTCATGTCTGACTCTCTGTGACCCCATTTGGGGTTTTCTAGGCAAAGATACTGGAGCGGTTTGCCTTTTCCTTCTCCAGCTCATTTTACAGATGAGGAAACTGAGGCAGACAGGGTTAAGT
The DNA here is from genome assembly GCF_011100635.1 of Trichosurus vulpecula. Taxonomy (NCBI): domain Eukaryota; kingdom Metazoa; phylum Chordata; class Mammalia; order Diprotodontia; family Phalangeridae; genus Trichosurus; species Trichosurus vulpecula. The sequence continues at coordinate 189,677,651 of NC_050580.1, read as the reverse complement.
GACTCACCCAGGGTCACACAGCTAGTAAGTGTCTGAGGCCAGATTTGAACTCACAAAGATGAGTCTTCCTGACTTCAGTCCCAGGTGCTCTATCCACTAGGCTGCATTATAATCACTGTAAAAGGTACTATAGCATAGCAGATAAGGACTGGTCTTGGAGTTAATAATACTTAGATTTAAAAACTGCCTCAGCCAATGGACTAGTTTGTCGGAAACCCTTATTACACACATGAAAAATTGAGACCTGTAGTAGTTAAGTGACTCACTGAGAATCCCATGGTCAGTTAAGTGGATTCTGAATCTGAAACTAAGGTTCTCTGATTCTCTTTTCATTGTTACTCACTGCCTCCCCTAAGTCACCTTGGCCACGCTTTAAAATTGTAAACAACAAAGAAATTCATGTTCTTTGAAGGAAGGAATTTTGACAATTATAATTCCCTCTATTGATAAAATCAGGTGATATCTAACTAAAATCATGATAAAAATAAGTTATTATTTAATTATTAAATTATTTAATAATTATTTCAATTTTGAAAATTAGTTTCCAACTTCGACTTGTTTAAATCTGTCATAAAAAGATGTTTTCATTTATCTATTTATTTATTTATTTATTTATATATGAGGAAGTATGACATTTAGTTTTTATAATAGAACTCATTATTAGGTGCCAGGTGTCAAAGTGGATAGAGCACTGGGCTTGGAGTCAGTAAGTCAGGAAGACCTGATCTCAAATCCATCCTCAGACATTTACTAGATGTGGGATCCTGGGCAAGTCACTTAACCTTTGTTTGCCTCAGTTCCCTCGCTGTAAAATGCGGATAATAATAGCTTCTACTTCTCAGGTTTGTTTTGAGGATGACATAAGATAAAGGCTGTGCTTAGCACTGGATAATATAAAGTGCTTAGCACAGTGCCAGGCACATAGTAGGTGTTATATAAATGTCAGCTATTGTTATTATGTTAGGTCAAATTTAAAGCCCTGAAAACATTTGATAAATAAACTTCAGTGGGCCTCAGTTTCCTCATCTGTAAAATGAGATGAACTCTTGTGCACCTTCCAGATTGAACATTAACCTCATCAGGTCAAATTTATAAGTAGAAATGCTGGGGTAGACACAGTTATATCCAGCAGCATCACGAAAGCCAAGCCCTAGAAACAAAACACCAAACACCTACCACCTGTTTCTGTGCCCTGGCGACTTAGCAATATTTCAATATATAATATTTTAAAACAAATAACCTTCCAGGCATCAAGGGCAGGCTTATGTTCAGTACATATATTGACTTTGAAGATATGTGATAATGATGCATTCATAAAAATTATTGATAGACACATATAATCTTTGTCAATAAAAGAACAATAATACGGGCTAGAAAGTAAAAGGGGATTATAGTCATTATGGAAGTTATACAGATTTGCTGGGGCTTAGATTTCTCTCCAATTGACCGTGATTATTTTTAGAAAGTAACGGTTGCTTCATATAAAGATAATGCTGGAATTAAGTTATTTAGACTGTAATGCGCGTCAAAGTTGAACAAATTGCTAAGCGACTTTAAAAGAAGACACAGTAAGCTCATCCAAGCAAGCGCTGTGTCTCTAGAAGTTCAGTCCTTGGCATATAAGTGGGTGTTTAATGTGGAATAATGACAATAATTTACTTATCCTTTACAGAACCCCAGCCTTGTGCTAACAACGAATAAAGTTTACCTTAAATATAGAAAATGCTTAGTGGAAGGGGACAAATGTACTGCTTTTAGAAACCATTTTAGTTTTTGTTTTAGTTTTGCAAAGTGTTAAATAAATGATCTCCTCACGCTTTTTCTTGCAACACACCTGACATGTGCGATGCTTAATTTGCAGGTGTACATACGGTCTGCCTCTTTTAAAAATTCATATATTAGTTAAATAACGTTCCATTTGAAGGATTGTAAGAAAAAAAATAGAGAACGACCTAAATATGTTTTCTAGGTATTATAGTTATTTGGATGCCTGGAGGGGCCCAGAAGTTCCCAACATAGAGGATTATGACTAAGCAACAGCTCAGTTTGAGACCAGAAGGCCAAAATCCCAGGTCCCTAATTCTTGGACTGGCTATGAGACAATTTGCTTATCACAGATCTAAAGCTAGAAGGGACCTTAAAGACCCTTCATTTTATAGGTAAAGAAACTAAGGACCACAGAAATTAAATGACTGGCCCAGTGTCAAAGCAGAGATTTGAACCCAGATCCTTTCACTCAAGAGCCATGGTTCTTCCCATTGCATCATCACTGACATTTCAGGGGTAGAGGAGCTCACTTTGGTTTTCATTGGCTGGTAGAAGGCATATATGTATTTGTGTATGGGGTCATGCAGACTTTCCTAAGGTACTCCTAGAGTTGCCTGGAATCCTAACACCATGCTCTCATGGTTTCCTAAATAGACATATAATGGATAACAGTGGGTCTGGATGAAAATAGTTCTTCTGATGCTCTCCTGGAGTAGGCCCAGGACTGTCAAGAGGTTTGTGCATGTGGTCTAAGGAGGAAACATGGGTGCTGCAGGAAATATCTAATAGCCACTTGGTGACTCACCTTGATAAATATAGCACTTTACATGATCTCATTTGGGCTAGAATAGAGATTGGTAAACTGAGGCTTACAGAAATTGTCACACAGCTAGCAAATGTCAAAGGCAGGATTTGAACCTGGGTCTTCCTGAATCAAAGTCTAGTACTCTGTTTGACTCTGTCCATTATACCACCCTTCCCCTGTAGAAAAGGCATGTACTCACCCCTTTCTATGTTAGCTCCCCTATTTTCACAATTCCTTCTTTCAAACAGTCCACATATACCAGAATCATGATTTTTGTGAGCAAAGAAAAAGAAAAACTTTTCCAAAGTTCCCAATGTAAATTATTCTGACAATGCTACACTTTCAATTGGAACATCATCCTTTTAACAGATGTGAAAGATCAGGGTTAAAACAAAACAAAACAACCCTGAACACATTCAGGGTAAAAAAAAAAGTTTCCTGTTCTTTTTCTGAAGAAAAACTTTCTTTTCTTTTTTTTCTAATCTAATAGTATTTTTTCCCCAATTACATGGAAAGATAGTATTCAACGTTAATTTTTGTAAAAATTTGAGTTCCAAATTTTTCTCCTTCCCTGCCCTCCCCGCTCCTGAAGACAGCAAATGATCTGATATAGGTTATACATGGACAATCATGTTAAATATATTTCTACATTAGTCATGTTGTGAAAGAAGAATCAGCACAAAGGGGAAGAACCAAGAGAAAGAAAAAACAAAACAAAAAAAAAAGTGTGCTTTGATCTGCATTCAAGACTTTATAGTTCTTTCTCTGAATGTGGTTAGCATTTTCCATCATGAGTCTTTTGGAATTGTTGAAGACTAATTTTCAAAAAGAAAATTAAATGGAAATATTTTGGATTATGAATTTTGTAAAAAAACCGATGAATTAGATGTTTAAGACAAAGTCTTCATAGATTGCAAGAGACCTAAAAAATCATCTATCCTAACTCGTTTATCTGACAGATGTAGAAAATGGGGTTCTCAGAGGGTAAGTGATTAGCCTGACATCACAGTTTTAAGAAGTGAGATTCAAACTTAGGTCTTTTAATTTCATGGCCAATGCTTTCTCCCCGCATTAGATTGTGAGAAAAAAACAGTGTACCTACTCTAAATGCTTGGGAAGTGTGATGAAAAGACCCTGGATTCTCTTTCCATTCATATCCTTATTTTTTTTTCTCTTTTAAGGTGGGTCTTTGTGGTCTACTCAAATACTCTCTGATGTCTCATTGGTGTCATGGATATGGCTCTAGGCTTTCAATGGAATAAAAGCTCTGGCCAGTCATACCAAGCTAGAAAGCCTCCAAACATAAGCTAAAAGATGACCTAAGGCCTACTCTGGTTAAGTTTAGAGGCTCATCACCAGAAGGCTCCACAAAGTAGAGTGGTTAGTTTCCTCTTTGTTGAAGAAAGGATCCCTACAATGCCCATTTCAAGTACAAAAGAAGTTTTGAAGTTCTGACAGGGATAGCTGAGACTTAGATTAAGAGTACAGGTAGAGATATAAAGCTGAAAACTAGATACGAGGTTGAGAGGGAGAGGTTAAACTTGAATGATTTGCACAAAGGCAGTAGTTCAAATCCATCACTGGGGAGAAAGTAAAGAAGGAAGAGGGACCAGCCAAGAAAAACAAAAATAGCTATTAGTGAGGTAGGAGGAAGAAACAAGCCAGTATCATACATCTAGGAGTGTGCTATTACTAGCACAATCTTATTTAGTACAACCTGGAAAAGGGAGGATAATGATTGGAAGAATGAACACTGAAGTGTTCAGTAGTCATTTAAGATGTTGAAATAGGAAAACAAAAGCAAAAACAAAAATGACAAGTCCATGGTTGCCCTATGGAAAATATAATGAAATAGTTGGGTATGTAGATGGGGTGTGGGAAGAAAGGCAATAGAACCCACTGCAAACCAAGGAATGCTTTTTTTTTTTTCAAGAATAAGATTGCATTAATTGTCTTGAGGAAGAACAAGTCCCTTTGGTTCATATAAGGAAGTGTAAATTTAGGGCTGTTAGAAAATGATGAAAAGTAAGGGCTAGCTTTGTAGGGTTGATAACATTATATTAAAGCCCAAAGAAGTCATACAACCTTTGTTTGACATCATTTTTATGTGCCTTTACAAAATCTTTAATAATAAAGAATCAGGGTTGGATTTATCTATCATCTTTGGGCAATTTCTTCTTCTCCAACCAAACACAATAGATCATAGGTCCTCTACAAATGATCAGAACCGCCAGAAGGACAGATTTCAGAGAGAAATTTATATCCTATTATAGTAATAGACAGATAGACAGATAGATAGATATCTATATCTATATATATAGTAAGATATATAATATCCAAATATAGTAAAAAAAATTGATAATTCCAATGGAAGCTACAATGATAAATCTACTCTTTGAGAAAATCTTATTACTTAATGTGTAGTGAACTGAAATTTTGAGGGTTACTAGTTTCTATATCTCCTTATCAAACAAATATATATATATACATATAAAACCCTTTGAATTTCAACATTCTAATTGTGTGATAGTGAAATGAAACAGAAGACAAAGGAAGAGAGTTTCAAGGAAGAGAGGAAGAGTGTGGTCGACAATGTCTGCAGAGATAAAGGCTAAGGAGGATGATTACTGAAAAAAAAAGGCAACGGGTTGGGTGACTTGAAGATACAGCAATCATGGGTCATAACTGAAAGGGTAAGTTTCAGTAGAATGGTTGTTGGAAGTCAGACTGCAAAGGTTAAAAAAATTGGGATGGTAGTAAAAAAGCGGAGATTGCTGAATATAGATGGCTACTTCAAGAAGCTTGGTGGTGAAAGGAAAAAGAGATAAGTGGTTAAGGGAAGGATTTTTTTAAGAATTGGGGAAGCTTAGATAGACAGAAGGAAAGAAGCCAGTGGAGTGAGAAGAGAATACCTCACCAATTATTCATTTTCTTTGACATTGTCAACACCTTAGTTAGGATGGGACAGATTAAAGTAAAAGTGGAAGTATTAGTGTTAGAAAGGGGGAAGAATGTTTCTTCCTTAGAGACAAGGATGGAAAAATGGGTGAGAATAACCGAGAAATTCTGAGGTGGAAAGGAAGGCTATTGAGGAACTTGTAACAAATGGACTTGACCTTTTCAGTAAAGTAGGGAGTAAGGCTATTTAATAGCTGGTCAGGACCCTGGAATGTAGTCTATAGGAAAAGAAACAGAATTTTTCTGTATGCAAAGCTGACTGGATTGTATTACAGATGATACAACTTAGTAACAGATGACATTTACATAGTAATTCCAAATTTATAAAGCACTTTTAAAAAATATTATCTCTATTAGGTCTTTACTATAATTTTACATTTCTATGAGGCCGTTATTGTTGTTAGCACCATCATTATTATCTTCCCATTTCTCATATAGGAAACAGACTCCGAAGTGAAATAATTTTCTCATGGTCATAGAGCTAGTCGGAGGAAGGACGCAAACCCAATCCTTTCCCCATAAATCTAGCTTCTAATAAAGCTTCACTTCATACTTTTTATTTTAATATCAGCAAGTTCTAAACAAATGGATACCATACCCAAATATGACCATGTTCTTCTCTGGTTTCCCTACCTTGCCAATAGTATTTATTGGTTTTGTTGGTTAGCAGATACTTTGGATAGTTTCTTTACATATAAATCCCTATCTATGACAACTTTTTATTGTAAAATACTTATATTTAGTAATTATAGTGACCAATATGTTTAAGTCTAAAAATAAAAATTATAAAATAGTATTGTTTATAAAAATACGTTATGCAGATACAATAAAAACATACATCACATTGCACAGAAGATCATGAGAAATGCACAAGTAGATAATAAACTATATGATTCCTCACATTCAACAGAAGCATCATTTACCTCAAAACTGAGCTTCTGTGGAAATGCTGCTAGGTTACTTCAGTCAGAAGTGAAGTAGTTATTGGGCCTGGCATTACCTAAAGACTAACCTCAAAAAGAATGTCAGTTCTAAATTTGCTAAGGAAAGCTTGAGTTTCTTTATATTATTATTATCATCAATATTTATGAGTAAGGGAGATTGTAAATCAATTTCCCATATTATAAACATATCATTCCCTAGCTCTACCTTAAATAGTATTCCAGTTATTGGGGGATTTAATATGGTCCTAAGTCATATTCAATTGGAAAAAAAGTTCAACTGTGAATGGGCTGCTCTGGAACTAGGACTTATTAGGAATAAGAATGTGTACTAAAACAATTTCCGAACAGAACAAGAGTATTGAGTCGAAAGTTCAGATTTCTGGGATTGATTCACTTCTGAATGAAGTTCCCCTTAAAACTCAAGATAACTTGCACATTGAGTCCCTTAGTACTGGGCTATGACTAAACAACTGGCCAGTGTAACTGATGGATCTGTTTTAGGAAGAAAGCAAACCGAGCTTACAAAAACCTTCACAGAAGAAGATAAGGTGGAGGGAGGGATCCGAGCGCTAAAAGAAGAACAAGTCAGGGTTATTTATAAACAACTACTTATCACATAGTCAGGTTAACCTGTCTCTAGTTTGCCAAAAGCAATCTAGCTCAATGCTGCTCTGAGACACAGTGTTAATTAGGGTTTTTTACTAAACTCAAAAGGGAAATAAATGAGCTTTCACTTTTTTTGACAGAAAAGTGAAAATAACTAGGGGAAAAAAAACAAAGTGCTTCATTCGAGGGGGAAAAATTAATCAACATTTCGAAACATACCCTGGAATTTTTCTACTATCCTGTTTTGTGCTAGTGTCTCTCTAACATGAGAACAGAGTGTGTATAAACATGTTAATTATGATGAACAGTGCATAAATGGATTTCACTGATCATTCTGGTCTTCAATTTTTGGTAATGGGGCTTGGGATGTAATAATGTGGCTAACAAAGGTCACAGTTCATTTTGAGGCTGAAATAGAAGACTCCAAAGCAGAAACCCTTTTGGGGAAATGTGTGTGTGGGGGGTGCAAGTACCACTTTAATTCATGATGATTCTAACTCTTAAATCAAACCTTAAAGAAAAAAATATTTATAAGATTCACTGTTCTGTGATTCAAGCATAATAGCTTCACGGATGACTTTTCCTTTATCCATAGTAACATGCAGTATCCTTGCTAATGTATTAACATTGTGAAATTTTATAACATTTTAGATTTCTTGAAATGAAAAGTCTATTTTACTTTTTAATTAAATCTATTTTCCAGAAAGGTCTTTAAAGGCTCCACAAAGTACCTTGCATTTTATTATTGCTGACAGTTATCTAAACCACGCTTGAATGCTCTCTTTATCCTTTAGTGAACAATTGAAAGATCATATGCTAAAAGACTTGTGCTCTCTCTTCTTCTTGCCCTGTAATTAAGGCATTTTAATACATTTCCTCATAGTTGTTAAAAGAGCACACTGTTAAGATTCATGGAATGAGACAATTTTGACTCTGGCATCCACATAAACATATACAATGTGGATGTGTCCTAATCATGGGTGTAAAAAAACAAATCAACCCTCAAATCACCATCATATATGATGACTCTATGGAAAAAGTAGGGTAGAGTTGGGGCCTCTCTGGTTGCCTTAATAGGTATCATCTATGAAACTGCAAAAATATAACATTCTGTTAGGATAAATAATAAATGTACATTAGGAATACATTTCCTCCCCAAAACCTGCAGAGGCTTAAAGAGGTTTGGGGGTTGAGTTTTCTTCTGCTTTAAGCATGGGTAATTGTGTACAGTGATTTAAACAGCCAAATAAATAAGATTGTACTTTAAAATCTAAAAGGATTGAAGTCTTAATTAAGATCTATAAATAACTTCCCTGATTATAGATGCAGCTATACAGAAGTCTATTTATCTTAATTTAACTTAAACTTTGGAGCTATTTTCTTTTGCCTGAAGTTGAGGGACTGCAGTTCCAACTTGGCAAAGTGTGTTTATAAAAATAATGAAAACAAACTTTAAGGGTGTAAGATTTATTCAACTTTTAGAACTAGTTTTCTTTCTATAGAAGGGCTGTAATATATCGCCAAGGACTCACATATTTGAATTCTTAAACAACAACAGCCCTTCACAACACTATTTATTGTCATGCACTCTTTAAAAAGCGTAAATAGGATGTTAATGTTTTTCTTGAATGATAAATGAGAATTGGAATTTTCCTACTTAGAAAATATTTGTGAAATATGAAATTAATCTTCACTACCCTGTTAAAACAAGCCAGGTGGGTCTGAATTTAGCCAGTGAGATAATTTTAAAATATGTATATCTTTGGATAGACTTTGGGAGTTGATTGAAATACTACTTAGATTTTTTTTTAAATTAAGGTCAGTTACAAAAGTATCACTGTAAACAAACTTTTAAGGCTAAATCTGAATTTTATATCATAAATCATAACATGTTCAGTCTTTTACATTGACAATAGTTAGTTCTGGAGAAGCTCAGGAAGACATGACAAATGTTTCTGACTTCTTTTTCAACTGGACCTGGAAGGTCATTGCCGAACAAACAGAATACTGTACAACTGGGGTTATAAATTGTAAAACCTGCCAAAAAAATTTTTAGGTTTATTTTTTTTCTATAGAAAAGAAAGGACTAATGTAGTCAATATGGAACATCTGGTGATATGATAGATTTTTTTTTCCTTGAAGCCATTAAAAGACTCTATCTTCAGATTAAAGGAGTTTTTGATTCACGAAACTTGTAGTCTTTCATTTCTTCTTCCTTCTCTCCCTACACACACATGCACACAGGCAAATGCACTCATTCAAAATAAATCCTATTTGGAAATCATGGGATAGCCAGAATAACTTAGCTTGTTTGTAATGTTATTATGTTGCCATATTATTGTTAAAATGAGTATTTAAATACTCATAGTTCCAGTTTTGGGGGGAAAAGACTTACTTAAGATACCTTTTTTTTTTTTACATGGCACCTATGGTTTTTGAATCAATCTACTCAAGAAATAAGATGTCCATTTCTCTTAACCTTTTTTCCTTCCTTAGGATTATTTAACAAGAAGGGTAGGTTTTCATTAAGCTTAATTTGTGTGGAACTAAATATTAAGTTGAGTTACTAAAATTGCATAGCTATAAATTGGTTAAATTTTAAAAATATCATGTCGCACATTTAACTGTAGAAATATACCCCCAAAATGTAAAAGAAAATAAAATGCTGATGAAAAATAGAAGTGTTAGAAAAAAGAAAGTGGTACTTTAACTCATTTTCATGGCGTTTGTGTTAAATAAAAATGTAAATTAACAAATAAAGACTTGTATTAGTTTCCTCCCTTCCACAGCTTTAGCTAATAAAACTTCAAAACAGATCAGTGATGTACAGTTTTAAAATCTGAAAAATGAATGACCTTAAATGGAACCATATGAAATTCACAACAGTAAAGCAATCTGAGGTAAAAATTACCAAAATTCAAATGAAGAAAATTCAAAATGAAATGGATGAAGGGCAATTAAGTACCTATTTTGACAATTCTAAGTGGTCAAGTTTTTAAAGTATGACACAGGAACCTTAACCTATCTATATATGAGTGATAAATGAGGCATTTTGTGTCATTACATTCCCATAAATCACTTTCTTTAACTGCTGACGGCTTTTATCAGATCTAACCTTTTCAAGCTTCTATTAGAGTGCTAACATTTTCAACTTTGACACATGTGCAGTTTACAAATTCTGCAGCTGATTAACTCTGGACAGAAGCTCACTGGCATCATTGTCTTTAAGTTGGGTGAGAGCCTCAGGGCCTCAAAAAACTCACACTTACACGCCAGTACAAAAATTTCCAGTAATGTATTTGGGCATGGGTGGGATTTCAAGTTGCTAAACAATTGTTTTCTATCTTAATGACTCAGGAAATGATTACTTAAAAAAATCTGCTGGTGCTTAAATTCTCTAAACACCCAAATGAGTGAAATTTTTGCCAAAATATTATTAATGGATAACCAGTGTATGTACATATATATGAGATAAAACCAAAGAGAAAGCAGCCATGTGCAGGGCATAATTTAGAAGGGTTATAATAATAATGGGGAGATTTTGGTAACTATTGGGTGATACCTACTAATTCAAACCAATCACCTTTTCTGGAATACTTTAGCCTTCTATACTAAAAGTCCCTTTTGTTTTGTCTGTGTACTTCGCAGATTATTTTGATCAATGCAGTCAGTCAACTCAATGATGTGGAAAAAACAAGTTGGGCTAGTTATCTGATTATCACTTCATTAAAATATTCTTTCTACTAATTTTCAGCCAGTTGTACTGACCACCTATATATGAGGATGTCTGACTTCACATACTTGAAGAACCACCATATCGAAGAGGATCTGTTCTTCTAGGCTCCTGGAGTGATGGGTGAAAGTTATAGAAGCACACTCTACCTTGATGAAATGAAAAAAACTTCCTAAAAATTCAAGCTCTCCTGAGAGGAAAAGTCTTCAATGAAGGCAAGGTGATCACTTTTGGAGATGTTATAGAGGGAATCCTTGACAAGGTGATGGCATGGATTTCCTCCAAATTGGAGACCATGGGATTTTGTGATTCTGTGACTTCCTATGGAGTTTTTGCCTGATACAGAAATGACCCATACTATCCCACACATACAGAGATTACAATTTCCATGTATAACACAGGAATGAGATACCTGGAATCACCGTTGGATGAAGGACCCCAGAGACATTTAGTTTAACTTGTACCTGACCAAAAATTTCTTCTGTAACATTTTCAAAAGTCCTCTGCCTAAAAATCACTGACGAGGAACTTGGCAGCTCTTGCAGTAACCCATTTCACTTTTGACAAACTCTGCCTTGCCAATGCCCTTTTTAAAGTGTGCTGCTCACTACAGAGCTTGTTGTTGAGTTATTTTTTCAGTCGTGTCTGACTCTTCTTGACTTCATATGGGGTTTCCTTGGCAAGGATATTGGAGTGGTTTGCCATTTCTTTCTCCAGTTCATTTTATACAGGATTAAGTGACTTGCTCAGGGTCACGCAGCTAGTAAGTGTCTGAGGCTGGATTTAAAATCAGGGCCTCCTAACTCCAGGGCCGGCATTCTACCCACTATACCACCTAGCTGCCTCTCAGTCTAGTCAGCAGGAATGTATTATATGGACCTCATGTTTCTCTTAACGCAGACCAAGACAGCATTTGTTTCTGAATGTTCGATCGCCCTGCCGATACATATGCCATACTGCTCACTCATACAGCTCTCATTCCTTTGCATCATTTTGCATTACCTGTTGTCTAGCTCTATCTCCACCATCTTGGACATTTGATTTTTTAATCTAAGTGCCAGACTTCACATTTATTATGATCAAATATCATTCTACTAGATTTGTCCCACTAGTACACTTGTCAATATACTTTGAAATCCACATTCTAACATCTGATGTATTAGCTTATGTAAAATTTTATATATGTACATATAAACATATATATATGTATAAGCATATTAAATATATATAATGGAAAAGCAAAAATGTATTACTGCAAATTTGACAAGTATGTCATCTAAGTAATCTAATTCATTGATAAAAACATTGAACAGAAAAGGGTCAGAGACAGTGAACTTGTGGCACTTTGCTAATGATCTCTCTCTAGGTTGACACTGATCTCATAATTACAGCTCTTTGGATCTGGTCATTCAAGCAGTTACTATTTACCCAATTGTACTATCATCCAGTCTATAAGGATATTCTGAAAAGAAGGAAGCAGAGATAAATCATTGTGAGCCAGGCCCATCACTGCAAGCTCCTGTAACACCAGTTTACTTATCTCATGAAAGTGAAACATATATAAAATTAAATAGTTTAATCATCATCTTGGGTTTCAATTCCCTGTTAATCATCTTTTCTTTTACAATTCCTCATCTGAGTACCTCTTTCCTTGGTAGAGAAATGCTCTACTGAAATATAGCTATATTATGCCCACAGCATTCTCCTGTACTACCAGTTTACTCTTCTTGTAAAAAAAAAAGATGAGAACAGTCTCTTCTGATTTGATCCTGATGAACCCCAACTGGTTCATAATGACCTCTGCCTAAGAGTATGTTAAGCTCATTGTCCTAAAAACTGAAGAAGTTATTTTCTTTCCCTTTAAAAAATGGCTTAACATTTGCCAATCTCCAGTTCTCCTCAAATGATCATATGGTTAAGATGCCATCAATAGCCCTGGTATGTAGCTAATCCGGGCCAGGCTGACTTGAATTTCCTGAGAACAACTTGAATCTCTCTTACCATATCCTTAATTATCTCATAAAAATTGTAATACACATATGAACAAATATCATCATCATCACCACCATCTTGTTTTCAATTCCCTGTTAGCTATTCACTCTTCTATATTTCCCAATACACATGTCACTCTCTTTAGTAGAGAATAGAGAAGAAGACAGAGTCCAGCTTAATATCATTGCTTTATCCAGCAAATGTTCCTATCTTTTCTTTGATTTTCTTCTTGTCTCCAAGTAGTTAAAAAACCCTTTGTCGTCTGTGGCATTCACTGCTATCTTTGTGTCATTAAGGAATACTTCCCACAAGATTAAATTAAAATTAACAGAAGTATTTATATTTATATGACATGTAAAAATACTTTAAAATGTTACATTTAGTCAAATGTTCACCAATGTGCTAAAATCAGCTTTTCTTTTTATGGGTAGGAAAGAGGAGCAAGGCTGAAAAATTGTTTCATGTTTCTAATTGATCGTGTATAAATGGTCTTAATTATTTGAGAGGAAAAATCAAAGAGAAACGTAACATTTGCTAGGCAGAAGTTTCCTATGATTATTTATGTACATAGCGTATAATAATATATATTACACTTTATACTTATCTATTTAGATGCCATAATGTGCGTGGCTATGTGTGTACAAAATGTTTTTGTATACATGTGCTTGTGTGTGAATGTCACAAACGAGTGAGAACAAAACCTCCAAGAACACATTCATTTAGACATAATTGACAGATGCTGAAAGACCAGCTCAAGTTTAAAGAAGCACCATATTTAATAATATTAGCAAGCCTGAAGAAAATCCAGATGTTGGTACTTTGACTAGTAGGAGGCTGGTACTTCAGATAGCAACAGTTTTGATAAGAACTAACTGCAGACATCAGACCTAAATAGTAAAACCTGAAGAGACAAGGAGAAAGCAGGAAAACTGAAATGTTTGCAAAGATCTTTCTGCAGCACATTGCCTCTTGCTGATAAATGACAAATCTTGAAAAAACAGTTAATGAAGGACAACTTTTTCCAGTGCCACAACCAACAGTCTTGCAATGTCACCATCTAAGCATTATCCATGACAAATTAAAAACTTCTTTATTTCACTAATAATGTCACTCGTCACTGAAGCTGTGCAGTTATACTTTGACAATTCAGATGTAAATCCTGGGTTGCCTATGTGTATTCATGACAAAGGCATATTTATCATTTAAAACAAAAGAACATGACTTCTGGGTGTTCATATCAAAGACCAGTGATGGATGAGGCCATGCTAATCAAAAGAGAGAGCAGAAAGAACACAGATGTTTGCTACTTTGATTAAGAAAAGACCATCCCCCCTCAAAAAACAAATTCCCAATATGGCCATCTTTTTGAAAAATGTTTGATTTTAGCAGATATTTTAGAAGCAGATATATTCTTAGCTATAGATAATACTAACATTTTAGTTCAAATTATATAATGCTGAAGGCATCAGATCTCAAGGAGGGAGCTCATTTGGCTATAACTCAGGGAAATTCCTACAACTGGTAAGGTCCTCCCAGTGTTTATTTTGTATCTAGATTTACGGGAAAAAAAAAAAAAACAAGCCAAAGATTAAAACAATATAGAAGTAAATAAAAGCTAGAATTCACTGAATTAATTGATTTTTAATACTCTGCTACTGGGCCTTTTTTTATACTTGTAGGCTGAACAAGACCTTTAGGAACTATAAAGCCACCAGGCCCTAAGAAATGCCTATTTTTATTACATCTTGAGCTAGTATATCTGTACAATTTGCATTTTACTCCCTGCTCTTACACTGAAAAGCAAAAACAGTTGCTGCACTTATTTTAAGGTTTTTTTTTTTTTTTTCAAAAGAAAGCAATTAATTCTAGTGATCTCAGCATGCATGCACAGCTTTCTGATGAGAGACTTACAATAAATGTGGTATGGGGGGGAGGGCGGGAAAGGTATTTAGAGTGCTAGGGCTATTGATAGCAACTTCTTCCCATCCCACTGATGAAGAGCTATCATCAGGACTTGCTAATAGAAATCCAATTTACAAGGTAGGACCTAAACTGCTAATTTGAGTGCCTTTCAAGATGCTCAGGGTTGGTAACACTTCAAACTGAAAACAAATACACAGTATTATTGGGATAGGGCTATTTTCTTGTTTGTTACGACTGGGAAGCCCTGACAGCAAAGTCACCTTGAAGGGAGGAAGGCAGGGAAGTTGGGGGGGGGGCAGTGAGGAGGGGAATAACTTTTGTTTTGATCTGTTTTCCTTGCTACCTTTCCATTTGGGGTGACAGCAAGCTTGGTGTGAAGGAGATTTAAAAACTCAGGCTTGGTAGAGTATCACCAAACAAACACACAAACTGGTAGAAAGAAATAAAGGCTTAAGCCTTCTCAAACTTAAAAAAAAATCAGGAAATATTATTTCACGAGGTGAACTGCCATAAGCAATTTTTTTTTTCATCCCAATACCCTTTCTGTCTCAAAACAGGAAAACCAAGAGCTTACCAATAACAACAGCTGATAGTCCACAATGACACCACTAGTGCCCATTACAAGAGTTCATTAGACCATCTAACACAATCCATTTTACACTACTGGGTTGTACTTAAATTCTGCACTTAGCCATTGGCTTCATAAAGTCTTTTTTGGTTATCTTTTGTTTTGTTTTATTGGCTTGATTTATAAACTGGTTTCTTTCAGAGTGAATTAACAGTTGAATATTCTGGAGAGTTTCCCACTCAATATATTAAGAAGTGTTTATGGAATAACAAAAACGCTTCACCTTTTGGCCCTTTTATGAAAAATTTACTGGATGCCTAATATATTTAATATTCAGTAGCATGTGAGAATAATTTTTATGCAATTCTGATAGTTAGAAAGATAGATAACTCAATTATTAGATCATCTATCAAAATATTCAGATGTATAAGAGGCTACTAAAAAGATTGATGACTGAGAAAGTCCACTGATTCTCTAGCCATCATATTCACGCATTTGGCTAGACAACATTTTTCGCTGCCTTCACAAGCAAGCTTCATTACCCATCACTCCACTGAAAAGAGTTTATTATGAGGCTGCCATCTTGGCAAGACTATTATTTAGATGATAAATGCTGGGGAAAAAAAGTATGTCTAGATTTTTTTTTTAAAGAAAAAAAGATGAGCTTTTTTGACACATAAAACAAACAGCATCTAAATTTCTAATTAACTTAAATTTGGCAGATACAAAACAGATAGGTCAGTTAATGCTATGATATTATTTTCCATCTGATTTTTGCCCTTAATTTATAAAATGTAAATTAACTAATTAGAAGGAAAACTGCATTATTGGTGACAAAATGCTTCAGCTGGGTCCTTGCTTCCTGACACTTATGATCAACTCTAACAAATTATTGCTAACTGATAGAAAATTACTCCCCCTTGCTCCCATAAAGTAAGTTTTACTGAAAATTAAGAAAAGGTCTTGGAATCTAGTGAAACAAGACCTTACACATGGTTCACCCTGGAAGCAAAATGGTGAATATCTGTAATGCTAGTACCACCATGGATTTACTGAGTTTGGAGTGGCTGAGGAAAGAAAATTGTGGATGCTGAATACAGTGGAGTTTAACATCTCATGTTTTCTATGGTGTAAAAACAATAAAAAGAAACACATTTAGCTCCATAACAGTTTATGTGGTAGTTATTTTTGAACTTCAGGATTTTTTCTTTCTTTCAATTATCCTATGCTGTCATTTCAAATGGATCTGTTATGGATTTGAAGAATTAGTGAGAGGGCAGTAGTGGCAAGTAGAGAATGGTGAGAAAAAAAGGGTTTGGTTGCCTGAGTTTTGGCACGAAAACCTGTCATTATTAAGTAAGATTATATGATGTAATAGTTAAGCGGAAAGAGGTTTTTAACTATTCCTATGTAAAGACTCTACAATGCAAAGTACATTCAAACTGTCAGATGTAAATGTCAATTAAAAATTACAAGAAATGTTGAAAGGTAAGGTCTATGGGGGTTGCTCTGTTTTGACACAGTGGAGAATCTGTGACCAGGCCTTTGGCAAGGCATAGCAAGATCTGTGCTGTCAGTTTCTATAGTACACAAACTTAGACATCTAATCTGAATGAGAAATACCAGGAAAACGGGAGCTGAAGCCTTGCGGGAATGTAGATTGGAGCTGAAAGCCCTCTGTCTGGAATATGAGATAGTCTTTGGTGATGTGACGATGTTTGAAAGAGCAGAGAAAAAGAGAAAGAGAAATAATTCAAAGATGAGAAAAATATCCTGGGTGCCACTGGAAAGTTGATAAAAAACATTCCGACATAGATAAAAAGGGCCTTTGTAAATTAAGTTCTAAGTTCAGACACATCTCCAAAGTACATAGATAACTTAAATTACAAGGCTTTTGTCCAAGATAAGTTATCATACTGAAATAACAGAATTTAAATGTTATTAGTGTTTTCCACTCCTTGGGTAATATAGTACAGTCCCTTATGATACCCTAACCCTCCTTAATTTTCACACTATCAAAAGTATAATCTAAATAATGCTCAAAGAAAATTATTATAATTATTTTTATTTCACTAGCTGGAATAGCAGTGGGGGAAAAAAGCTTTCCTACCAGCTTCTCCAGAAGAACATCACTTAGGATATTCAGAAGTTAATTTTTTTAATATATTTTGAAATATAAATGATAAAAATTGTGGATATCTACATATATATATATATACACACACACACATATACATACACACACACACAGTAACATGAGGTTATTTAGACAATCAGAAATTTCAATTCAAAATAATGTTTGCTTTACATATCAAACATTTCAGATGAAAGTGGCATATCTTAGCATTCCATTTTATGACAGGGAAATGTAATGGGGGGGGGCAGTGTGTATATTTGCATATGGCACAAATTCTCTGTTTAGTTTCTGCCTTAGCTATGTGACTCTTGGAAAAGTCACTTCTCTTCTCTGCCCTCAGTTTGGTGGGCTTTGAAGGTCGATCTCTTCTAGCTCTGAATTTGTGATCTAATGATTCCCTATGCCTCTGCAGCTAACACTTCAACCTCTCCAAACACCAATTGTCCATTTCCCTATAGGCAGTGCCTTTAAGAGCTATGTAGAACATGGATTCTATCTCTGTCTTTCAGAGACCCCAGCCATCTTAAATCCATGAAAAATTTGTTTTCCTCATGAAAAATAAAGATAGGTAGTTAAACACTGGGCATTTTATAAGATTCCCAGATCTTTGGTTTTTCTCTCTCAAACATTAATTTCATGAAGTTAAATTGAGGGGATACAAATGAAGACCGTTAAATTTGTTATTAATGGCCACACAAGATTTTGGCTTGGCTGAAGCAAAAATAAAAAGGAGAAAAAAAGGTTCACTAAAGATCCATTTCAAAAGCCACTCATTTGCCCTTTCTGGAAGGGTGACACTCTTGTGTTTGAGGTGTGTAGATTTCTATGAGGAAGGAGGAGAAGGAAAGAGGCATTCAATGAGTGTCGGATAGCTTTACCAGCCCCAAGTCCCTCAGTGTTGCAGTAAGGTCAAAACCTTTCAGCATTGTACTTGTGTGTCAAAATATGTCAACAAACCATCATACTGTAGGAAGAAGAATGACCTTTCAGTTCTTTATATTTGGGCTGCCAATGAAGCCTTGGAAGCAGGGTATGCATGAACAATTCTCCTAGCTGCTTGACAAATGCAACTCCCAAGGTTTCCTCTACATCTACTTGTTAAAGTGCTGGGTTCCTACACATTGGTACAGCTTTCTAAGCCCTTATAACTCATGAAGAAAACCAGTATTGCTGTATGTTATACAATAAAGGTCACCCGTAGGCTCACAAGATAATTCAGTCTAACCGAATCAAACACTACGGGCAGCACACTGTTGGAAGAACACTTTTTCTAAAAATAACATTTATAGGAGTTGGTCAAATGGGAGTTATGAGATTGCAATTAGGAGATTAGAAATCATTTTCATTCACCTATGCTCAGTTTTTGGTACATTATTAACCATATCACTTATTTTCACTGTTGTCTTCCGTACACACATAGGACAATATGGACCCAGTAAGTATCACTGGCATTCTGAGTTACCTTCCCAGCAATGTGATGGATGTATACTTACTGATTCAACTTTTGGCCGGTCCAGAGCATTTTCTAGATGCTTGGCTGACATTACGGCATAATTATTGGCTATGGAATAGCCTCAAAGGAACTATTTCAAAAGGATGTAACCATCCTTCAATTCATTTGCAGGGATTGCTAACAGTGGATCTACATATTATGAATGAACCAGACCAGGGTCCAAAATTTGTGGTCAGTTTAGTTTAGTTATTGATTCGTGTGTTAAAATTTTTATTTATTTATATTTTGAACCTAACAAACTCAAATAAGATGAATATTTCCATACATAAAGTAGAACTGAAAAAAGAGTATCATACCTGAAATGATGAATCTCCATCGTATACAGTGTGCTTTTCTTTTTAAATATATAATAAATTTGATACATGACTTTCAAAACCACCCTACTTCTCTGTGATTGTTTCTAGCTGGTAAAGTTATTGGATACAGATATGTTGGGGATATTGCCACCGTGTTTTTTGTTTGTTTTTGTTTTTTGAGGCAATCAGGGTTAAATGACTTGCCCAGGGTCACACAGCTAGTAAGTATCTGAGGCCAGATATGAACTCAGGTCCTCCCAACTACAGGGCTGATGCTCTATCCACTGCATCACCTAGCTGTGCCTCCACCATGTTTTGTTAGGTTCTGCTGACAAATAAATTTACTACTTCAATATAGATCCAAAGATCAGAATATAAAATTTGAACAGGGAGCGGCAGGATTGGGGATGGAGGGAGGGGAATAGGGCCCTGGTTGACAAAGCTGTAGGGTTAATCACAGGATTCTAGAGCTCGGATTTCTAAAGGTTCATGATTCATCTTATGAGAATGGGGGAAGAGGAGGAGTGGTACAGGGCTGGGAGGAAGATTTGGAAGCTGGTGTGATTTCCCTTTCCAGGGAGTTAAGGGAGGTCACCATTTTGAACATTTTGCTTCTTATAAGACGGAACCACTTTTTCCCAAACCAAGCAGTAAGTATGGATAAGATGGAAACTATGAGAAGGCAGCCCAGATCTCAGGGAACAAGGAGAAGACAGTTTCATAAGCTCCCTAGGATTTAGTTTAATGACATGACAGCCACAAACCAGCAGCATCAAGCTCTAACTTCAGTAGTGGTAGGAAGTGATTTAGCAATAGGAAGCCAAAACAAGGGAAGCTGGGAATAGCCAGAAGCTACAGAGTCCACTCATGACTTAAGCCACGAATTTAAAGCTTACACTCTCAAAGATCTGGGGATACTTCACGCTCATGCTAAGCAATGGCCAGTGCTTCAATGTCTCCCTTTTCTTTCTCTGATCCAGTCCACCTCATCCCTCTCTTTC
Organism: Trichosurus vulpecula; assembly: GCF_011100635.1. NCBI lineage: Eukaryota > Metazoa > Chordata > Mammalia > Diprotodontia > Phalangeridae > Trichosurus > Trichosurus vulpecula. The sequence goes on along the minus strand of NC_050580.1, from coordinate 189,657,408 downwards.
AAGCTACTTTATCCCTATTTCCTCCTCTACCACTGGAGGAAAAAAAAGAAGTATAAAACCCATATAACAAATATGCATAGTCAAGCAAAACGAGTTCATCCCTTGCTCATGTGCCAGCTCAGTTTACCACTGCTGGTTTGCCCAATAATCCTACAAGTACAGTAATTTTAAGATAGGCTACGTCTTTGTGATCATGGTAGACTACATCTGCTGAGTCAGTCCACGTTGCTGTGGACCTAGTCTCCGTGGGTGATCTGAATTGGAGAACAGCCACTGAGCTCATTTCTATGATATTAATAACTAACATAGACCGCCTCGCAATCAGTTTAGTGAAAGCCACTTTTATTGAATTCTAAAAAAAGAAACCAAAAAATCCACTTTTCTATCTACGGTAAAGTTGCTACATACTCTAATTTTGAGATAATTTGGAAAGAGGCAAGTAACTACGATATAAAATAATACATAAGTACATTAGAAATATAAAAAAAGGTGTTGGGGAGAGAGAGGTCTTTGATTCACTGCCTAGGTGGGCCTTGTTCTGATCAGCTTTGCTCTAACACTTCCTAGCTGTGCAGCCCTGGCCACAGCACCTGTCTCAGTTTCCCCAATAGTAAAATGGGGATAATAATTACATCTAACTCCCAGGAATGCTGTGAGGATCAAATGAGATAATATTTGGGGGAGCTAGGTGGTGCGGTGAGTAGAGCACCAGCCCTGGAGTCAGGATGACCTGAGTTCAAATCCAGCTTCAAACACTTGACACACTTACTAGTTGTGTGACCTTGGGCAAGTCACTTAACCCAAATTGCCCTGCCTTCCTCCCTCCAAAAAAAAATGAGATAATAATTGCAAAGCACTAGGCATGTAGTACCTGATACACAGTAAGTGCTATGTAAATGCTAGTTATCACTGCTTTGTCTAATATGTTTTCAGGGTACTTGTCAATGATACTGACCAGGGTACACATGAACTGTGTACTTAAGAAGAACTGTGCTTCTGTGAGAGTTAGAATGAACTTGACCTCTGCACTAATTAAAGGAATATTGGACACAATGATAATCACAGCTAACACTTTATATAGTCTTACTATGTAGCAAGCACTCTGCTAAATGCTTTACAAATGTCTGGTGTGATCCTCACAACAACCCTGGCAGGTAGGTTCTATTATCATCCCCACTTTACAGATGAGGAAATTGAGGCCAAGAGAAGTTAGGTGACTTGCCCAGGGTCACACAGCTAAGTGTCTGAGGCTAGATTTGAACTCATATCTTCCTGACCCCAGGTCCGGTGCTCTATGCACTGCCCGACTTGGCTGCCTAGGAGTGGATGCTTAATAAACTGTTGTTGCTGATGATGGAGAATCGGCTGAGCAAAGAACATAAAAGACGTCAAGTTTAAACTTTTTAGTCTACTTATCTTTATAAAGTCCTTAGAATTCCACTAATGATAAATCATTTTTAAAAATCAAATCATTAAAGGAGATTGGTATAATGGGTGAAGAGCTGGCCTTGGAGTCAGGAAGAGCTGGGTTCAAGTCCAACCTCAGACACATACTGGCTGTGAGACCCTGGGTGAGACACTTAACCTCTCAGTGCTCTAGGTAACTCACTCAGATTGTTAAGTTGCAGGGATAGTATTGACCTGTTTTGGCAGAAGATCCCTCATTTGGGAGATCCCTATATTGATGGACTCATGGAGCCTTTCCCTGTCCATTCCATTTAAGGAGACCCATCCATACTTGGCATTTTTTAAAAAAAATCCAAATTCAGGATACTGTACTTGAAAATAAGAGTTAACATTTAAAATACGTGTAAAGAAATATATTTTTATTTCAGGAATCCAGGCTTCCCATATTGAAAAGTTAGTTTCAATTCATGACTTTTTATTGCAAAATCAGCTGCCTGATATAATTCTACAATAATGTCACCAAACACATTATCACTAAACCCTGCTAAGCAGTTATGCTCCTGGCCCAAGAGGCTCCAGCTCAATTCAGTTCAACTCAATAAACATTTATTAAATTCCTATTCTGTGAAAAACATAAATCTAGGCACCAGGGGATATGGAAAGTGTAAATAACACACAGTCCCTGCCCTCATCTTCCTGATAGCCTATTAGGGGAATGAGGCTCATACACAGATAAGTAGGATATGAAATAATATAAAAGTACATTAGAGAAATACAAAACTAAGTGCTTTTGTAAGGTCCAAGGGCGAGGGTCATTACTGACTGGGGAACTTAGTACTCCTTGCCTGAATGGGTTTGGTTCTGCTCAACTAAGCCACAGCTTCAATGAAACTATGTTTCTCTCAATATCACTGTACTTAAAGTTGTGTCTTCAAGGAACCAATTAATGACATTAGATGGAATTTATCTGCAAATTAAAAATAACTATGATTCTATGTTTTTTCAAGTCTTATAGTTTATATGTTTGTGATTTCTGGTATGCACAGTGCCCACCTCCCTGGCAAATCCCACAGATGGGTATCATCATCAACATCCCCACATATGTGCATACAAGCACATATCAAATACTTTATGGCTCTATTATACTTTATGTCTGTTGTCTCATTCAATCCTCACAAAACCCTGACTATTGGATATTCCAAGTATTACTACACCTATTTTACAAATGAAGAAACTAAGGTTGAGAGGTTAAGTCATTTGCCCAGTATATTATATCTAGTAAGTGGCAGCAAGTCAGGATATCACCCTTGTAATGTCATTGGTCCTCTTCAGGAAAGAAGCATGAACAACAATGGCACATCTGGAATTAAAACCAGAGCTTCTGACTCCTAGTCTGATCGTATTTGGGGCTGAGTCTTCCAGATACCATGAAATCTAGACCCTCCATTTCAGGTGGTAACTGACTAAGCCACACAGGTCAGGTAGATTTCTAGCATATTTTCAAAGAACTCCAGGGCTAGGGAATACACAATATTCTTCAGTCGCTTGTTCTAGGACAATCTGATCTTGCTCATGTCCAAATCTCTTAATTTAAGCTAATTTTTTTTTTTAAATCTTAGGATTCTGTGGGGATAGTAGATTGAACACGTAAGGGTTAACCTATAAGCCAGAGTCATTTGAAAGAGGAGACATCATTAATTAAGCATCCTCAATTCATTTCATCATCTTTATTGTTCCATGATCTCTTTATATTTTCTCCACATTCATGTCTTGGGTGGAAAGATCTCTTTGAAAAATGTGGCAAGACATTTCTGGCCATTGCTTTGTATCTAAACACAGGAGACTTAAAAACAATTAACAATGGTAGAAAATATGAGTCCATTGTCTAGGAAAATACTTGCTATTCATATTCAAAATACAGAAGAAATAGTACTTACTTATTATGTGGAATCATTACTATAATAAGATTTTAGTCACAGAAAAACACTTTTCTTGTCCTCATCAAATATTGTAAGGTTACTAGGGCTAATCACGGTGTCAAGTATTCTTTGGGACAATGCAGCCTCAATATCCCCTAACTACCTCCATTGCAAGTGATGGAAAAGCAAATTGTTGTGTTTTACCATTGCAGAAGCCCTCTCTAGTGCCTTCGCTAATTATAAGTCAATCTGTCTTCTGTTGATGCTGATGACTACTTGTTAGCATATAGCAGCAGTGCCTACGAAGGCTGCCCTAATTGAAGGTTTGCAAGAGCTTCCATTGCTCAGTCTTCACAATCCAACTTGAGGCACATGTGATCAGTGTGGAAGCGGTGGCCCCAATTTTAACAAGGCTGAAATAACTGGCAATCTGTGATTGGGCTTAATTGCAGGCTTCCTGGGTGTATCAGGACTCAGAAGAAACTTTGGACATTATCTGAAAATCCCTCCTTTAAGAGGCTGTGGGAGAGTTGCCTTCTAAATACTTCTGCCAGGTCACCACAGACATGTAAAAGCAGTCTCCAGCCTGGCTGGGTAAATAACAGATCTTTAAAAATACTTAGAGGTAAGAAATGAATTCGAATCAATTCTTGTGGCAGAAGGTATTAGCTTTGCATTGCCTCTAGGAGAGCAGACTTGCTGGAGCCAATGGTTCAAAAAACCTGGCTAAATTAGCTCAGTCCTTCATCTTTCCAGGGGTACATAAATTTGCTATGGGCTATATTTCCTGGTGTACATCTCCTCCCAAATCCTAACCTCAGTGAATGGAACTCCCTTTGAAGTCCCATCTGCTTGTTTCCTGTGCCCACTAATGATAGTCTATGTTTAGGATTTTTGAGGCATGTAGGGCCAACTTTCAAAGATCTGGCTGAAATCTTTGGGATAGTTAGTGATAATACAAAGACAATAAAATATTAACCATCCAGAAACAAAACCATTTTTTTACTTAATGCATTTTGTCAATATGATTATCAATCATATTCTTTTAAAGTTCCTTACATAAATACAGTTAAATTCCCTTTCATAAAAATCTATGTAACTGAAAAGTTGTTTATAAATATCTTTACGGGAAAAAAAAGCAAATCACAATTGTCTGTGCTTTACAGTTTTACATTTAGAGAAAACAGTTTGGCTTCAACAACAAAAAAGATCTGACTTGCTGTCATGGAATCTGCTTGTGAGATGGATACTGCAAGTGTTAATGCTAACACTGCTCAAGGTTCCCCACTTGGTTCAAGGTGTCACTCAATCATCTGAGGGTCTAAACAAACAGTCCTTTTACTAACAACACCTTCCAATATGCCTAGTTAGTAGATCCCATGGTGGTTAAAAGCAATTCAAGAAGATAAAATCTAATGGCAAGGGGGTTAAAAGCAGTTGGCAAAGAGGCTCCCTAGGGACTTCAGAATTCCCAGCCAGAGTATCAGAGATAACTTTATATCCTCCTGATCCAGATAATCTTGGGGCAAAGTTTACCCAAATCATCCCATCTGTACCACAGCTTTCTTGTTCACAACAGTAATGGCTAGTGTGGTGGGAGTGTGGGCATAAACCTCATGCCTCCTCAGTTTTACCAATAACTTGAATCTCAATGGGTGCCTCCATTTTCCAGATGGGGAAACTTGGGCAGAGAGATTAAATAACTTCTCCAGAGTCACAGAGCCTATGAATACAGGGGCTAGGATTCCAGCAAAGATCTTATGACTCGGATTAGAGGTGGGTTTTTTCCCTCATATCATCCTACTTAAAAAAGACCCTGCTCTTTCATATGAGAGCCAACTGGGCTATTTTAAGAAAAAAGAAATTCCCTTCTTAGGAATTCTGGGAAAATGGGGGAGGGGAAGCTAAAATCCTTAGTGATTTCATGATCCCTTGAGTTGGTTTTAAGCTTTTTTGGAGAGAAAAGCAGGAGAATATTCTATATTTAAATCTTTAAATGGATCTGTGATTTCATCGATTCAGAAGTTCTCCACGATAATGCAGACCAGAATCAATCCAGGCTCATTCTTTGCAATTCTTAGCCATGTCCTCCCAAAAGTTCGCCACAGAAGGTATATCTAATATGTAGCAGCCTTCTTTACTTTCTCCCAACACCCTTCCCTCCCTCCCCCCAAAATAATGACACCAGCGGAGCACCAGCTGTCCATCTGTGATCTCTTCACTCTTGCCATATGTCCAGCCCATCTTCTCTTCCAGTCATACAATTCCTTATTCTTGTTCTTTAGAGTTTCTCTGGTTATATATTGTAGCCTTTTCACATCATCATGCAGTTCTCCAATGCCTTCTGTGTGATGTTCATCTTTAATTTTTGGAAGCAGTAGTATTCTGTGTTTTGCTGCCATATAGCAACACCAGCAAAATGGTAGTACTAAAGAGAGTAGTCTTTGCTTCGATGGGAAACTTGGAGTCAGGAAAAATGCTTCATAATTTCCTGAAAGCAATCCAGCCTGCTCTCATCCTATTCAACTCCAAGCCCTGCTCATTATTCATCTGTTACAAGTCTGTCCCAAATTTACATACTATTGATTATAAGGTGTCAATCCAAATGCATATTGAAATCTGTGCAAGAATCAGTAACAAAGCATTTATTGAGCACTTACTGTGTGCCAGGCACTTGATCATCCTGTGTGGATAGAAAGTCCAAATTTCTTAGTGATTATAGATCTTTTCTAAGCCATTAGATCTTTTCTCCAGTCATTCCTTTATGTGGTTATAGATCTCTTCCAAGAGGTTCTATAATGTCTTAAGATTTCCTGCAATCAACACAATGTCATCTGCAAGCAAGAGAATATGGAGGACATCACCATCCATGGAGAAATCTTCCTCAATCAGGACACAACATTAGATCTCATCTATCACAGTGGTGAAAACCTTTGGTACACAATTGTCGTCTTGTTTCATGCTTTGCTTGATGTTTATTATCAGAGGGTCATTGAACAAAGTTGTTTCTGTTGTTACTTCTGGCAAGGAATCTTGAATGACCTTGATGTATGGGCAGGAGACAACCTGCCGTCAAATAACCTGTAAGCAGGTTTGATTTCCTGAGTTAAATGCTTATTCAACATATAAGCAAAATTAGATAGTCTATTCTTTACAACATCCACTTAATTGTGAGGTGACAAAGATGTGGTCCAATGTTGAGTATTGCTTGTGGAAGCCTGCTTGTCCCCTTCTAATGTCCTCATCAAGGACATTATATAGAGGACATACACACATACGCACACATACGCACACACACACACACACGTATATATATGATTTTCATGGAGTTTTACATAGATGGAAGAGTAGTCATAAGTTTCTAGCTAGTGATGTTCTCTTGATGTTCTCTTTTTCTTATGTTTGTAGCTCTCTACCTATTTTCAGACTTGAATGTACTTGAGACGACTTTGTTTAATTGGATATTTCGGCAAGATTTCTTTAAATTGGTTTTACCTTCCTCTGCTTCTTTCTGTTTCTATTGTTGTTTAGTTGTTTCAGTTGTGCCCGATTCTTTGTGACCCTTCTTGAAAGAGATACTGGACTGGTTTGCCTTTTCCTTTTCTAATTCATTTTACAGACGAGGAAACTCGAAATGAATTGAGGTTAAGTGATTTGCCCCAGTTCACTGAGCTAGTAAGTATCTGAGGCCACATCTGAACTCAGGTCTTCCTCACTCCAGGCCTGGCACTCTATCTACTGCACCTCTTAGCTACCCTCCTTCTGCTTTACAATATGGTATTGCTCAAATCTATCCTTCACCATAAGACTTTTAAAGCTGGTTTGTGTTTCTAAATCATTGTTGCTTTTGGCACTCAACTTGCTCCATTTGGCAAGTTAGATGTTTGCTGATCAGGAGGCTTTCTGTGCTCTTTTGGTCTCCTTGTCGTGGTATTAACTTAAATTGGCTAACTGGATGAAGTTATCATAGTTGTACACGTCATTTCCACTGCCTGTCCACTCCACTTCATTCCTCGTTCCCATTCCCCCTTGTTTTTGTCTTCTCCAGGAGCTTTGCAGAGTGTGGCACATATTAGGAACTTGATCAATTTTTGCTGATGAATCAACTGAGTTATCCTTCACTGACCCAAAAGAATGTAAGCTGCTTGAAGGTAGAGATTGTCTTGCTTTTTAATTTGTGTATCCAGCATTGAACGCGGAGCCTGGCACATGGTAAAGACTTGATAAATGTTTATTAATTGACTGATTGGGGCCATTTTTTTTTGAGAAATAGGGTCCTAAGAAAGAAATAGAAAAGAATTATTTTTGCCTTGAAGAACAGAATAGGAATGGAGAGAATTACACTCCTACTTAAGGAAAAGGAGAAAAAAAGGTAGAAAGGATAATCTTGAATCCCCAAGGGAAAAGCCTGATCTAAGTACCTGAATATCTATGTTGAACAGATAAGGCTCTAGTTTAAGGGGTTCCTCTATATGCTAGATTATAGTATGACAAAAACTCTGCACTATAAGGGAAAAATGGTTTCCGTGTAGTTTGCCTGGGCTAGTGTAACAGGGGCTGGCCCACAGAAAGTGGAGAGAGTTCAGAAGAAACTCTCCCTTCTCCCTTCTGTTTTCCTTAATTCTAGACAGACCCATCAGATAAAGCAAATGAGAAAGTGTCCACGTGGGCAACAGTAACTCTTGGAAAGAGAGAATCTGGGCTCTTCTCACATTATCACAAACGAAGGGCATTCAGGAGGATAAAAAGTTGAGAACTCCAAGATGTCCAAGACTCTCAGCCTGTTTTTACCCCGCCTTGCCATCCAACTGCTCTTAGATTTGACATTTTTCTATCTTTGGGGAAATCATGGCAACTACCATATAAGTGCAGCAGAAAGCAAGACATGAAGAATGGTCAGTTCCAATGGTGATAAAATGTGCCTAATGTTTCATTTCCTTCAAAGGATCTTGTCACTTGCAATTTTAAATCAAATTACAATGAGCATTTACTATCAAGGTAACTAACTGTTCAATGTTTATATTCAACTCAGACCCTCATCTGTAATTACTGTACTGCTTTTAGTTACCAAATATTCATGTGGAGGTTAACCCCTTTGTGAATTCTCTGCAGCTGGGTTTTAATCCTGGATTGGCTTTCCACAGACTCTGTTTCTAGGACAGCTCTCTTCCTCATGAACCAGTGTATGTACAAGGAACAGAGACCCAAGCTAATCAGACAACCAAAACTTATTATGGACTTACTATGTGACAGGTTCTGTGCTGAGCGCTAGGGATACAAAGAAAAGCAGAGAAACCAAAAACCAAAACAAAACTTCATCTCTCTCCTCAAGGACCTCACACACATTATCTACATACACATAGAAGATACATACAGAGTAGAGGGTGGGACTAGGAAAGGCCTTCTGCCGAAGGCAGGATATTCACTCAGTTCTTGAGTGAAGTTAGGGAAACCAGGAGGTGAAGGTGAGGTGAGGAGAAAGAGCATTCCAGGTAGCCAGTGAAAAGGCATGGAATCAGGAGATGGAGTATGGCATGTGAGAGTCTACAGACCATATGGTATATGGAGAAGTGTAAATTGAAAGAATACTCGAAAGGTAGGATGAAGTCAGATTGGGGGATTCTAAATACAAAAGACAAGTCTTCATCTGCTCCTGGAGGCAATAGGGAGTTAATAACAGTTTAAGCAAAACATAATTTGAACAGACAATGTAATAGGTTGCAAAGTATCCTAAAACCCAAAACAATTTTGTATTATCTGCTGTTTGAGCATGGCAGTGTTCCCTTTTGTCAATGTGAGTAAATAACTGTAAGACAGATATAGAGCTTCAAGGGATTTTAAAGGTTATCTAGTCCAACCCTTTAATTTTTACAGATGAGGAAACTGAGGCTTAAAGAAATTAGGCAACTTGCCCAGGTCACCCAGGTAATAGATGACAGGGCCAAGACTTAAACCCAGGTCATCCAACTTCCATTAAATGACATTGCCTGGGCTGGTTTTGAGTTCTTCTGTACTAAGGGCTAAGGGTTGTTTTTCCAACATTTACGTATGCTGCATTACTTGGGATAGAGGGTTTATTACTGTTGTTGCCATTTGAAAGCTTGGAGAAAAATATTTCCAAGTCAACAATAAACTAAGTCTGTCAGTTTTCTAAGGTTTCTCAAACTTCAGCAACATGAACTTCTTATCATTCCTTTCTCAACACTTTCAAAATGATCCTTTATTTATACTTCCCCTCCTCATTAGAAAATTGCTTGTAATTTCAAATTAAATCCTCCAGTTGGTAGTTTTGAACAGTATCTGAAGAAAACTCTGAAAATGCTGAAGCAGCATCGATTTCTAAAACATTTTGCACTTTCCTACTCCATCCCCTTAAAGTAAAGCTTGGATGCCACGCACAATTACACAAGAAAATCAAGAAAGCCATTACATCTAGCTTTTTGTCACGATCATTGTTACCATGGCAAAAAGTGGGCTCAGTTCAGCACAGCTGCAAGAGAGGGAGAGGTCTGCTGGCCTTTTGTAGAGATGTCACAAATGCAATGCCAAATTCTGTCATCTAAGTCCTATTTTCTCAGGCCATTACTATTGCCCACAGATGATCTGATCTCATCCTTTTAAATATCTGCACCCTCCCTTCTTCCTCCAAATTAGTATTTCATTCATTCTCACTTGGCTAGGGACTTAAGGGCACAATGAACCTCAGAAGACTACTGCCTGATATCCCTTCTCTTATCCCCCAAACTCATCAGTAGAATAGAAAATAAAAACAACATAGAAGTTGCTTATACCACCTTCATATTAACCAAGGGAAGCCTTTAAAGAATTCAGCACCATTAATTGAGTTGGGGAGGATTTTGTTTTCCAACCTAAGATATCTTCACCCAAAGAGTCTAGGCTAAAGTCCTTTCTTTTAGTCTGGCTGACAGTAAAATATGATTTTGGAGCAAAATGAGAGGAATTCAAACATAACATCAAAATATACATCTCATTGGATTTTATGTATTTTAAATGACATCAGTACTATGACTTTTAGAAAATGGTATGAACTGACTTTGTCATAATGCAGAGATTTTCCTTTTTTTAAAAAAAAAATGCAGCAACATTAAGAAAGCAGAGAAATTTAAATTATCTGAGATGAATACATTAATCAAGACCCTATATTTACTCCAAACAAAAGCTACCATAATTTTTTACCAGCTAAACAAAAATATTATATTTCTAATGAGATTTCAGCTGAGTATCGTTCATCTTAAAAGAAAAATAATGGAACCATACCTGTTCCAGTAGCTCCAGAATTGGTCGTGCAGGTAGGCCTGGTGGCTACATTCATCACCAAATGAGGCTTTGCTTTCAATCCAGTGAATTATGTGCCCTTCTAGAGCTAAGGGACAAAGCATTACTAAAATAAAGTGAAGTGAATGGGATATTTGAAATTCTCAGCTCTGCATAGTTTTCCAAATGTTTTAAGTTAATGGAGCACTGGCTAATTTATACTCATGATGTGACCAACGCATGGTCTGTAAATGTGCTTACAAAAAAATTTTGTACATACACATTTCAAAGGATATTTATGACACAATTACTTCTATTTTACTTTTAATTTTTTTTTCTGTGCTTCAAAAACCCTTGTAATACAGATCATTTGTTAAATCTGCCTTTATTACTTGAAGGGTAAACATATATAGCAGACTAAAATATGGACAATTTTTAAATGGGACCACATTTCAGAAAATTAACACTTTAATAAAAATTACTTAATTTGACTCAAAATTTCATAGGATCACAGGCTTTGAGCTATAAAGGACCTGAGAGGTCATCTACCCCAACTTGCCCCCTTTGGAGGTAGAGATACTGAAGCCCACAGAGATGAAGTGATTTGACCAAGGCCACAAAGCTCATAAGTGGCAGGTTCAGTTTTCAAATTCACCTCCTCTGACTCCAAATCCAATGCTCTTTCCTTATTTAAAAGGGATTTTTACTCCACAAACTATATATGCAGAGTTTTCAAAATGTTATACTACCACCCTTAATCTCTCAACATCAGTTAATGTTAACAAACATATAATTTTATGAAAACAAAAAGCTTTCTTTCCTCTACCATAGAGACATATGGTGAACTTTTAGGACTTACCGACTGGCACTTCTAAAATAAAGTCTGGTGTTTTGTCATAACCCTTTGCACGGAGTTGATCTTCATCTATGGTGAGAACAAATACTATTATTTATAACATTATTCCATTAACAAGACAGCAAACTAATTACTTTTTTTTAAAAGAGTTCAAAAATTACTAATGCAATCATACATATCCTTCTTATGCATGCAATACTATGTCAGATAAAATGAATCTTCTTAGCAAACCTGAAGCATGGATATAAAAATGCTTCTTTTGTCACCTCTGCATTTTTATGTCTTCATTATAAACATCATTAATTCAAGCTGTCATACAGCACTTTTTGGTAACTGAAAATACTCAAAATAAAGAAATATACTTGCTGATTGAAAGAGGTAGCTTTCTCCCCCATCATGGAGCTTGTTAATAATGCTTAACAAGCTAACATTAATAGCTCTTAGCAAAGTATAACATGGCGGTCTTTTAAAGTTTTCATGATTTTTTAAAAACAAATTTTGCTTTAAATAAAACTATTTATGAAGTTGAAGAAAGGTGACAAGGAAGGAATCATGGTAGAGTATTAATCATACTGCTTAATTCCTTTGGCATGTTGTAGTTTGTGGCATTTACCAAAGTTTTACAACTAACACTATCTAATTTTGAAAAGTAAACATGCTTTGAGATTTGTTCTAAGTCTGTTCGATTCCTTGATCCTTTGCAAATATCAGTGACCCATTAGGAAGAAAGTGAGGCTTTCCAAGTCAGGGAAATGCAGAAAGCTGACAAAGTTGTGAAAACCAGCTAGGTGCTTAGTTTAAAAAAAAATCCTTCAATATTTTCTAAATGCTGTCCTTGACTTCTAATGCCATTACAATGTGATTTCTGAAATGAGGAGTTCTCCATTAGATTTTGGAGTGACCTGGTCATTCAATTCCAGACATGGCTTTCTGTCTTCACCCAACCTCAACTAATGGCCGAACCAAGTAACAAGGAAGGCTGTGTGGTCTCTTAACATCTACTGGGCTGTTGACATTGTCATGCATCCCATTCGCCTTTCTGCATCACCTTTGATTAAAATTAATGGCCCGTTCCCAATGTTGGGTAGCTTATTTCCAATCCATTTATCAGCCTAAGACAGTGGTTTCATGGCCAACGCTCAGAAACTCTGTTTTAGAACACTGTTGTGTGCATCTTGAAAGGTCAGCATTTTGAGCTTAAATAACCTTTTAACGACAAGAACAATATTTAAACTAGATCTTTAAGTGAAAATTTGTTATAAGTCGACAGCATTAAACCAGACCAAATCCTATGGCTGCCAGCATTTAAGGCATTTTTCTCCTTGAAGTAGAAGAAACAGCGAAATGAACTTTTTCAGATAATGAAACAGAAATCCAACTAATCTTACTAGGAAAAAAAAGTTCTGAAATCTAGATGAATACGTTTAGAAACTTTTCTTTTTCCTACATAGCAGTAAGACAACAAGAGCTAGAACATTTCATGGAAAAGGGAAATCATGAAATCATCTCTGTTCAGGTGCTCTGTGCCTGAAGCCCTGGGTAGATGATGAATGGTTTTAAAAGCTGGAGGGATGTTTGCAAAGGCAGATTAATTCTTATTTCAACTAACTTAATTTGATCAAACTTTGTGGATGTTTAAAGTGCACTTTGAAAAGAAAAATTATGTTTCTAAGAGAAGTTCAAAACAAATTTTTCAAAGGTGACCAAGCAATCCATTGTACCCATCCACACCTTTAAAAAAGGAGACATATAACTAATTAACTCACAGCACCAAGATCATGAACACAAATACCTATAATTTAAATTCTACAAATATGGAAAGAAAAACAAAAAAACACAGACATAAAATACGAGAAAGGATAGTGGAATCTTCCCATCTGTCCCTGGAGAATTTTAAGGTACACAGACACTCACATAGGCAGGTTGGTTTGGATGGAATCCTGCCTGCAGGCAGAAGGTCAGATGACCTCTAGGGGTTCCTTTCATCTCCAAGTAATTTCATGTTTCCATTATGTAGAGAAGATAGGGTATTTGGGAGTTTTAACAATGAATCTCTTGTTTTCTTTTACTCCATTATTTGCCTAGCTTCCCTTTCTCATTTTTTTTATTACAACTTTGATAAAGTTTTCCTACTCTAATACTTGGGAATACATGACAAAGTCTGAATGACATGGCAGTCTAACGATAGTAGCTAATACTTTAATGTTTATAAACTGCTTTCCTCACCACAATTCTATGAGGTCTAATAGAGACTATGCCCCAAGAGGATCACATGAAGAAACTGGGATGTTTAGCCTGAAGAGAAAAAGATTTAGGAGAGATATGATCATTATCTTCAAGTATATGAAGTATACCTGAGGAAGAGAGATTAGATTAGATTTATTCTGCTTGAAACCAAAGAGGCAAAGTAGGAACAAGAAGAAGAGGTTCCAGAGAGACACTTTTTTTTTGGTTCAATGTAACAATTAGACTTCCTAACAATTACAGATGTTCAAAAGAAGAATGGGCTTCCTGAAGAGGTAGTGGGGTTCCCTGTCATTGGAAGTCTTTGATCAAAGGCTGGACGAGTACTTGTTGATGATACTGTAGAAAGAATCCTTCTTCTTATATGGGATAGACTACCTAGATTGCCCTAACACCTTTTCCTACTTTGAGGTTCTGTGATCTCATGAGACCAAGTTCAATGCTTTTTTTTCCTACTGCCTCCTTAACTGAAGTATAGGAGAAACATGTGTGGGGAAGAAAAGAGGTCCTGAGGTCTTCACCTTTTCCATAAAGTTTACCTTACTGAGTAATGCTTTCCTGACTCAATAGCCAACCTATTCATGGAGCCAAAACTTTAGGAATTTGATTGGTATTCATGTATTCTTGAGTTTGATTCTTACTATCATGTTTTCCCTCAATCTACTCTCCTCCTTTCCATTTAATTGTGTTCTGCATAGGTTTGTGCATTTCTCCAATCCTGAGGCTAAGGACTATTGATTTTACTTTGTAAGCTTATTTTGGGTCATCACATTTTCATGATGTGACCTTAACCAAGGTACTTGATATATCTTAGTCCCTGATTTCATCCTCTAGAAAGGAAAAGCATACTGTCTCTATTGCTAATATGTATCTATTAGTTGGAGGGGAGGGAGGTTGTGATACCAATAAAGCACTTAAATTATACTTTTTTTAAAAGCAGGAGGAGATAACATGTAGATGGAAGGAACTCTCATTGTTAGACAATTAAGCAAACATTTATTAAGGTTCCACTATTTACAAGGCATTCTGCTACAAATTTAACAAGTCAGGATCCTTGCTCTCAAAGAGTTAACCTTCTTTCATACTGGCTGATCAATTTCCAGTGAAGGATGTTGTTCCCTCTCACTAGCACATATTGTGGAATGCAGGAGGAAAGAGTACCATCTCTGACTTCAGAGAACTTGGTTCCATATTCAATCTTCTTTTCAGTAAGCCACATGGCTCTCTAATGTCTTGTCCAGGATATTCTTTTAACTTCCTTTCAATCAGAATGTTGTTGGGGCCTTTGGTTGACCATGAAGCTACAGGACCTTCTTGGAATGAGCTCAAATTTGCACCAAGTTCTTTTAAGAGAGCAATCTGCTATCATCATCTTTTGTATATATACACTACACAACCAGATCAATCTACCCTCAGACAAACTGGTCCTTTAGAACACTCTTCTCCAGGCCTATCTGGATGGCATTCTAAGTTGTCTGAAGTTTTACAGAGTCCATTACAACAAGCATTTATTAAGCACTCCCTTGTGTGTAAAGCACTGGGCTAGGTGCCAAGGATTCAAAGATAAAATGGAAAAAACAAAACAAAACAAAAAACAAACAGTCCCTAAACTCAAGGAGTTTACATTCTACTGTGGGGAGAAACATAAATAATCAATTCTCAGTCTGTAAATGTATGGGTTTTTTTTGGCTTTAGTATCTGTAGAGTCAATAAGAGACTCCTGGAGATTTGAATGGGGTGGGAAGGGTGGGGTAGTTTAATGTGAAATTAGTTTCTTTCCTCTTTATTATACTCACATTACACCCAAAGCACAGAAGCAAAATAACAAAAGGAAAAGGGAAGTGAGAAAACCACCATCAGAGAGAGGTACAGGTGTATTGGCAATCAAAATGGGTTTGAGTGACAGGTTTGTGACATCAGAGGCTTTTAGACCACTTGGGTTTGTTGCATTTTTGTGATGATTTTAGGTCACGTGGGTAAGTCGCATGTGTGACTCACCTTCGACCCTGAACAAGATACATAAAACCAGGGGTTGGCTTTCTTTTTTCGGAGCTCTGAGCTGCAGCAGTAGTGACGCGTGACTCTGAGCCAGCCGTTGTCGAGCTCCCCAGCTGAACTCAGATGTTGGTAACTACAAATTGTATTTGGTCTGTTTGTAATTTGATTGTATTTGCTCTGAAGTTCAGGGTGCTGGATTTCCCCCCTGAACTTAGTGAATGATATTTGTATGTTGGATTAAAGTCAGATTGTTAACCCCTTAATGTTGCTTTCCGTAGTAAAGCAGATCAAAAGGGCCTGGGCTTACAGTGTTCTGTGTGCTGGTTGTTGTTCATTTTACACCCCCACAGCAGCTGCTAGCCGGATTGTTGCAACAACAGGTTATATGGTTTTTCATATCATCCAATGATTTGGAAGAGACCTTCAGCTGTCAAGTAACCCACTTACTGACTTAAGATTCCAACCAAAATGTATACCCTAAGTTACATTAAACCACTTGGAATAGAAACACTGTAACTATTACTTTGGCTATTATTTAGATTTAGTGTTTAACAGGCAGAATGTCTTCTTTGGTTGCATCAAGGAGGGTAATTCTGTAGTTATTTGATTCAAGTCATTCTAATTTCAATAACTGAAGCTGTGATTTTCCATCTAGAATGGGAAACTAGGTAGGCAAAACTCAGTGCAATAAGGTGAAGTCCAAGAGGACCAAAAACACATTGTGGGTTTGATGATGAATGGCAATGAGGTAAGAAAAATAAAATCAAGGTCTTGCTCCTTTAAAGACAACTGACATTTATGATGTAGAACAAGGTAAACTCCTGGTTGTTCGTTTCTGAGGTAAAAATCCTAGTGAAAAAGCTCAGTGTTTTAAAAGGTCGCCAAAGAGTTGGGTGAGATGCCATAGAAGGTAAAAGGAAAGCTCCCTAGCTTAGTAGCCTTGTTCATTTACAGAAGATATTGACAATGGGAGGAGGTGTCTATCTTCATTCCCTATAATCAAGGAAATTCTCAAAACCTCTATTACATATTGTACGATGATCAAGTATGAATGACTTAGTTATTCTCAGCAATCTCAGCAATACAATGATCCAAGACAATGTCAAAGGTCTCACAATGAAAAATACTAGCCATATCCAGAGAAAGAACTGATGGAGTTTGAATGCAGATAGAAGCATAAACTTTATTTTTTGGTCTCTGTTTTCTTTCAGAAAATGACTAATGTGGAAATAGGTTTTTCATGATTACATATCTATAACCTATAATGAATTACTTACTATCTCAGGGAGGGGAAAGGGAAGGGAGAGAATTTGAAACTCAAAATTTTAAAAAAGAATGTTAAAAATTGTTTTTACATGCAACTGGGAAAATATTATTTTAAAAAACAAACAAATCTCTATTAAGAATGAAGCTCAGGAGAGATCTTTGACATCATGGGATTTCTAACCTCTTTAAGTCACCCAGTCAGAGAATATCTACCTTGGATGAATCAAGACTTTAATTTTTATTAAGTAATCTTTATTCAATAGCTAGGGGCAGGAGAAGGGGTTTGGTAAAGCCAGCAATTATAATGATACTTCAAGGATACAATTCAAAGGCTGTTGTTAGGCCCTTAAAGTTAAGACTTGACTATGACCCAATTTTCTCTGTAATTTGGCTCTTTGGTCTATGCTTTCTTATACCATAGTGGACACATTAGCAGCCCCATACAGGCATTCTAATGAAAAAAAATTTTTGGTGGCAGGAGGCAATTGAGGTTAGAAGACATGCCTATGGTCACAGAGCTAGTAAGTGTCTAAGGCCAGGTTTGAGCTCAGGTCCCCCTGACTCCAGGGCCAGTACTCTATCTACTCTATTCACTGTACCACCTAGCTGCCTCTTAATCTTTTCTTTTTTTAAACCATAATCATATATTAGAAGTTATCATGTAGAGCAGGGATTCTTAACCTGGGATCCATGAACCTGGCTTTTGAAAAAAAATTTTTTTTCAGTAACTGTATTTCAATATAATTAGCTTCCTTTGTGATCCTATCTATTTTATTTTATGTATAGATCCATAGGTGTCATCAGACATCCAAAGAGTGTGTGTGTGTGTGTGGGGGGGTGTTGTTCAGGACACAAAACAAGTTTAAGAACCTCTGCTCCAGAGTCTGTCAACTACACCAATGAATAAACAACTTCTTTTCGGGAGTGTGTTAACTCATGATACAGACGGGCTGATAAAGCTGCTTGTTGCTATTTAGTAAAATATGCAGGGCTCTGAGGCTTCATTTTTACTTTTAGAATACTTCTGGCTTCAAGAACTCATGGACCTCTAGTCTTAGTTTTGCTGTGTCTTAGCTGATGGTCTTTGTGCATTGGTATGACTAAAAAACAAATCAAAAACAACCCTGCTCCTTTCTTGATAGAAAATTGCTTTTAAGAGGAAAGGTTCCTTTACACACTACGGTGAAAGGTAACACGGGTGTAATCAAAGTCATTTTCATGGCAAGAATAGGAGGGAGGTTTCCAGTTTTATCCACTGGTGCCTAACTCAGAGCATATGATATATTTGGAGAAGGGCCATCCCTTTCTATGTCACAACTTGTAAACTGGGTTTGCTACACTTTTCAACTGTTATCTACTCAATTAAAGCATGTAAGTACATTCCAACTTAAAATAGAACAAATTCAATCTAATTCAATAATACTTAGCATTCACCATGTGCAAATAAATAATGCTCTCTTCCTGAATGTTTATTTAATAGCAGACTTTTAGAGCCAGAAGACACCTAAGGGATTATCTAATTCTACTCTGCATTAGCACTGAGGAAACTGAGGTGCAGAGAAGTTAAGTGATTTGCCCAAGGTCACAGAGCTAGTTAGTGGAAGGGGTGGGACATGCTGTCTTTCTTAATTATGGTAAATTCTTGGGTAAGACTTTCAAAATTAAGGAAAAACAAAAATCCCAACAACCCAGTGGAGCTTCCCTAAAGATCTTTAGGGACAATCTCAGTGGATAGCCATCTGTTTGAAATTGTTTAGGTGACACTTGCCTGTAGGCAAGGGAATGGACTAGATAATCTTTCAAGGTCATTTCCATCCATGCGTTTCAATGATTCTCTCTCCAGTTTAACCAAAATCAATATAGCTTTATTCACAGACACAACTGATGTTTAATTTTTAAATACAATAAAGGTCTTAGCTTATTTTTAAAACCCCATGACTACCTTTGGATGGGGAAAAAATAGAAATTGCATGTGTATAAAGAACACTTTGAAACTTTAATTCCTTTGGCTTTTTAATTACCTACCCCCCTCTCCCCCAAATACCCAAAATACCCAAACCAATTACATACCAATTACACAATTTCTTTCTTTCTTTTTTTTAAGTATAGGGTTGATTTTGAGTCATGAGGACAAAACACATCTGAAATAAGTTAACATCTACTTAGAACTTCCAGAAGGACACAACAACTGACAAAGCAATGGTTTAGGGAAAAAATTTTTGGGGGTGGTGGTGGTGTTGTGACTATTAAGGCTTTAGTTTAAGAAAGAAAGTCGTCCTCGTAAAAGATTACACTGAGTTTTAGTTCACAGTGGCAAATTAAACAAAAGTTAGGAAGATGAAAATTACAATTGAAAATGCTTATCTAGAATTTTGTCAAAATATCTGTAAAATGGTATATAGAAGATGATTTATAATGTATGGAAAAGTCAACCCTTATAGTTATGAAAATGGAAGATTACCCACTTTCATGAATCCCAATGCATCTTTTTTTCTATTCTAGAGTTATTTCTTTGTTATTCCCACTGAAACCACTTTAATGTTTAATCCTAGAAGCATTTGGACTGGCCAGGCCTTTCCACCTCCACACCTCCTAAAAGTAGATTTCACAGCTCTTTGTGTAAAACTTAGCTTTGCATAATCACTAAGGCGAATTTTTGAACAGAAAGGGAACTTGGAGATCATCTCATTTAACCTCATTTTGCAGATGAGAAAACAGGCCCAAGCCCACGGTATGTATCTAACAGATGTATGCTGAATTGGACCGACAATGACCACAGGGTGAGTTAGGGCTCAGAAGCCCTCTAGATGAGAGACAGTCTTGCTCCACCCCCATTGTCTTGCTGTACTGTGAACACTGAACCAACCCTCAGTTCATATCAAAGTCTTTTCTGCTCGTTGAGATCCAGTGGGACTTACACAAGGTTGACATAGTTTTAGGAGAGCCCAAGCAATGCAATAGTGAAGGAGGACTTATGGTGGATATCTATTAATATGAAACTAGTATATTAACATAGAAATGTATTATAGAATCATATTTTATATTTAAGCTTAATCTTATTATAATAAAAAAGAATACTAACAATCAGATTTTTAAATTAACCAAACCTATCATTTCAATGGTGCTGGGCATTCCACTGATGAAAGAATTCCCCCTTCCAATGCTGATGACAAGCTGTTCTGAAACTCATAGTCTCATTCCTTGGAGGAACTTAGAGTTCCAATGATTGTTACAAGGTCGTAAAGCCAGTATGGGTTGGGTCAGAGGTGGAACCTGAACCCAAGTACTCCTTGACTCTGAAGCAGGCTTTCTGTTCACTATGCCAAGATGCCTTTCACTGATTATGTTAATACTATTACATTTGAATTTATAGTTCTCACCAAATAAAATCACTTCCATGTATACAGAGGTATATACATAGATTCATAACAATAACTTCTGGAATCAAATATAAACCGCTCTGTTTAGCTTTTTCAAGGCCTTCAAACTTGGCCCCAACCTATCTTTCCAACCTCAGTGTATATTATTTCTCTCCTGTACTCTATAATCCAGCCAAAATGGCCTTCTCTCTTGTTCCTCCATCTTCCAGTTCCATGCCTTTGAGCTGACTGTCCCTCTTGCTTGAAATACATTGCCCCCTCACCTCCATTTTATAGAATCCTTCTCTTCCTTTAAGATACAGCTTTAAGCTACATGGAGCCTTTCCTCATTCCCTTCACCATTAGTGTCCTCCCTAACCCTCATGGTTAGATATGTCATTAGAGTTAGGGTTAGAGTTAGAGTGAACTATTTTGTATGTGTCTATAATCTCTCTCTCTCTCTCTCTCTCTCTCTCTCTCTCTCTCTCCCACCCCTTCCCTCTCCCTCTCCCTATTCTTGTTGTCTCTCACATTAGCATGTAAGCTCCTTGTGAGTAGAGATTATTTCATTTATTGTATTTGATCCTCAGCATCTGGAACATAGTAGGCAGTTTAATAAATGGTGGGTGATTTATCACTCAACTTTTGTCAATGTGACCCAATTAAGAAGCACAAAATGTGTGATGAGTCAGACTGCAGATGTGTTATTGTAGAGCTTAACCCAGGCTGGTCACTATTACCAGTACTAATGGTGATAAGGTAGCAATATAAGAACAGGGCGAAGACAATACTCATGTTAAATCAACCTAATTTAATATGATTAAGGTAAGAAAAGCAAATGAATAGACAGTTATCAAAGAAGAAATGGAAGAAATGACCAGGAACAAGGATAATATGTATAATTATATAAAATAAAAGTGCATAAGAAAAATAATATCATCTTTAAAAAATCAAAATGTCATGGCTGAGCATATCAGACGAAAGTCTGACACAGAATTTACAGGAGCAGATATAAAATTATAGCGGTAATTAATATCTAGTTTCCAGGGGACATATAAGGTTATGTTAAAGAACTTGTTTCCAAAACTCAACCCTGGTTTATTTGGTAATTAGATGCTCTACATTTAGTTAGCATGACCCTTGGATGACATACATACATATAATCTACTAGCCACAAACCTTTTCCCAGACTTGTGGTCTTCTGGAATGGCCTATTTGAAACAAAATCCTCAATTCCGTGACAAGACATTAGAAAACTGGGAAGAATCTTTGAGTCACATTATTTGATAAAAGTCCAATTTTTAAGGTATATATAAGAAATAAAAACAATAGCCTTTTACTACAAATTGATAAATGACCAAAGGATATGAACAGGCAGTTTTCAAGGGAAGAAATCCAAGCTATCACAAGCCATATGAATAAAATACTAATAATCAAAGAAATGAAAATTAATGTAGTTCTGGGGTTTCACATCATACCTATCAGATTGGAAAATGTGACAAAAATAGGAGACAACCATTGATGGAGGAGCTGCAAGAAAATAGTCTACTTAATGCATTGTTGGTGGAACAGTTAATTGAAATTTGAAACTGTGTGCAAAAAGTCATAACTTTTGACCCAGCAATAGTTATTAGACCAATGTTCCAAGGAGATCAAAGAAAGAGGAAAAGGATCTACATGCATACACACACACACACACACACACACACACACACTTTTTTATGGTTGACAAAAATAAAAAAAACAATAACAAAAACTAGAAATTAAAGGGATACTGATCAATTGGGAAATGACAGAACAAATGTTGATATATTAATATGATGTAATACTATTAGGCTATAAGGACATGAAGAATGGAATGGCTCCAGAGAAACCTGAGATGACGTGTATACAAGAACTGATGCATAGTGAAGTAAACAGGAAGAATATAGAAAGCAGAAAGAAAGACAACAAAACTTGTAAAGCTAAGCAACTTTGAAAGACTTAAGAACTCTGATTAGTGCAGGGCCCAACCATAATTCCAAAAAACAATTGTTGTACCATGCTATCTACTTCCTGATAGAGAGGTCTTAATAAACATAATGAGACATACATTTTGGACATGGCCAATGAGAAAACTTACTCTGCTAGACTATGCATATTTGTTACAAGGCTTTTGTTTCTCCTCCCCCCCCAATAGAAAGGAGAGTAGAAATGAGAGAAAAATCAGTTTCTTGTTTAAAAAAAAAAAACAAACCGTAAAAGTTACATTGTAAAAAAAAAAGACAAAAACAAGGCACTGTAACAGGCCCCTAGTGGAGGATATGAGAGATATGTATGGACAAATCATAAAACTGTAAACATGGATTTAAAAAAAACTTTTAAAAAAAAACTTTGAAAAATATTCCACCCCAGTAACAAAGAGGTATAAAATAAAAAGGTTCTGAAGTACTATCAAACTTAGCAAATTGGCAAATAAATAAATAGAACATGCCCCCCCCAAAAATTAAAAATCCAAACCCTATGTATTGTTAATGGCATTGAAAATTAGTGTACTTTTGGAGAGCAAATCCATAAAGAAACAAAAGAGTAATACCACTTACTATGCCCTTTGACTTAGGAATCCTGCTACTGGTGTTATTACCTTTCTTAGTAGCAAGCTTCTTATGAACTAACAAAGAACAATGGTCTGGAATCTGTTAATAATTGTCTGTGGTACTGTGGGAAGTTCATTGGTTTGGAGTTAGAGAACTTAGGTTCAAATTGCAGTTCTGACATTTACTACCTGTGTGTGACCTCAGGCAAATAATTTAATTTCTCTGAGCCTCAGTTTCTTTGTGTGTAAGAGGGTCAGACATGATGGCCTCCAAGGTCCCTTCCAGCTCTAGATCTATGATCCTATGCATTTCCTTCCCCTTGTTTCCTCCCACAATGTGACAACAGTATTGACACAATATTCCATTAGAGCAGAAGTCTCTAAATGGTCAACACAGCAAGTGATCACTGGGAAAACATCACCATAGACGGGAGCCCTTCCAGGGCTCATATTCCCCCTTCCCTAACTCTATCCAGAGCCCTGCACTGATTTAAAAACTTTCCGGAAATAAAAAGTAGCTGTTTTTCACAAAAGGTCGGCTGTCTCAGTGTCAGAGTGATAGCGATCGCAGGAGTACTTGATATCACCTCTGCTGATGGTGGGTTCTGGGCTGTCCTGTGATTCTGGCCTTAAGTCAAAACAAACCTAGGAGCAGGAGCAAGAGCAGCCTGAAAGAGGCCTAACCAGAAGAGTGACCTGGAGAACGATCTTATACTCTCTCTTCAAATCTTTGTAGCACCTAGCCTAGGTCAGGATGCTCAAGTCATCAACCACCGATATCTTCTGGGTCTCAAGAATAGGGCATCCGTGAATATCATTATCATAGTCCCTTGACATTCCTGCTCCCATAGGAAGGAGGAGAATTGGCCCATTTTTTAAAAGAATACTACAACAATTATGATGAGAATCACATCTTATTTTTAACCTTCAGAAAGGGTAGAATTTAAATAACAGCTAATGCCTCATGGAATAACCATCTTTCTCAATTCACTTCAGCCTATATAATCATATGTTTTATTTCTAGTCTCTCCTTCTCTACTGCTAACATCTGCATGTAAACAGGATCTTTGTATTCTAAATCTCATCTGCTCCTGCTGCCTATTCTTCACCTGAAGTCATAATCCTCTGTTTGTCACATCATAATCACTTCCCCAGCAGAGGATTGTTGCTTCAGGTGGGGAATAAAGCAGCAGGAGCAGATGAACTCTTAGGAAACAAAGATCCTAATTTCTTACAGCAAGGGACATCCTTCACTAAGCCTATTCAGTTTTATATATTATACCCTCCTGGAGTCCCGTAGAGTATTTACATGAGAGCTGGAAAAGGACCCATGTAAAATATGCTGGTTTGACATGAGGCATGACCAAACATAGGGGGGGATAAAGCAAATGCTTCTAAGGTGTCACTCAAAGTAATTGTCAGCTGCTCCCAACAGGGTAGCATTCATTGGAAAGAGAAAAATTTTTTTTTTTTCTAGTGCACCCTTATTAAGGCAGCCAAACTTAACAAGAATGTGTACCAGCTACTAGCCTTGGTGCTACCTAATGAAAGCTTTTCCCACCTGGAAGTCTGCCAATTCATGGAAGGTGAGGAAAAAGCAATGGTTTATCTTCTTTGTCTTTGTCAGAAATGTCTTTTTCTTTTCTTATTTTCTCCAGCCATATATGTATTCTTGTCCTATTCTTATTTCTCAGGTCCTTTCCTCTTTGCTTTCTTGTCCGAAGCTCCCACAAACCGAAGAGAAGAAAGCCCAGGAAATGGTCTCATTATTCATTTAGTACATAAATTATTATAATTTCCGTTGGGAGAACAAAACATATTTTCCACATCTACAAGCTGGAAGTGGGATGGATTATTGCAGTATTTAACTATTTCACATGGGTCCTATGAGGAGGACCACAATACCTAATGGTCAATGGAAAGTATGTGAAGAATCTTATTTGCCTCAGAGCAAAGATGTTATATAAATTCAATACTAGACTCAAGGTTCTTCACATTACTGGCAAAATGAACTCTGGATAACTGGCAGGCAGGCCCATCTAGATTTATCATCCACTGACATTATACCTGGTCAGTTTGTGATTGGTTAGCTCAGATTGTTGGAATATAATGAGAATGAGATCATCGTGAAAACCTGTGTCATTTGGTCACAAAGGAGGGGAACTTGGTGAGAAAATCTGAATGGGTTAATACAAGTCCATCAACACTCCTAGAAAAGTCATATGGTATGACCCATAGATATTAATTCAAGTGTGAAGGGGAATCATTGACTGTTAACATTTGACCTAATTGCTTGGGTATAATGGTTTCCTTAAAAACAGGCGCATAATAACTGTCACAAATTTATAGATTTCCTTTCCTCCAAGGAGCTCAAAGAACTTTTCTTTTAAACTCATTTACTTTCACAAATAGCTAAAGTCCTTTAGTTCCCATGGGATTTAAAATGTGCTAGAATTCTAGATTCCATTTAAAAAGTAAAATTCAAATTAGCTACGCTGCTAAGAAAGAAAAGCTACCAATATCGAGGGTCAGGATCATGTCCTCTTTTGAACAATGGTAAAAAAATCCTTGGCAAAATAACTATTTATTGAAATTTAACCAAAATTAGGACAGAAAATATTGTTCTTTTAAAAGTGTGGGGAAGAGGAGACTTTTTTGGTGACAAAAAGAAAAAAGTACGCTTTACATTGGAAAGGTCAGCGATAAGATGGGCTGGGTTGACAGTTAAGGAAGGGAAACCTATGGGAAAAGTTATGATTCTTAGTATTTGAAAGGCTAGTACATAAACCATGACTAATGAGGGGATGGAATGTTCATCACTGGAAATCACTTGGGATTAGAAACCCCAAGTGAGGCATTTTATGCCTGATCACAAGAGAATCTGAAGGAAAACAAATATGTTTGGTACAGCTCTGTTATAAGATTCAAAGTATACATGTGTAAATAAGGAAGATCAGACTCAAGTGTCTACTTACTTACCAGTGTTTTGCCATTTGATTTTAAATGATGCACTATCTAAATTTGCCTGGCATAGTACTTTAGGCTCAATTAATCATTGTGAAGGGGCATTTGTAAGCTGAAAGGATGACTACGCCATAACAATATTTCATACTAGGCACTGCATTTTCATGTTTTAATCTTAAGTAAACATGTGTTTATTCAGTACTATAGTAAAATACTTAAAAATGCATAGAACAAATTAACCACCTTCTTTACATGCTGATGAGGTACCTAGCTTTACTATTACTAAATATGGGAACAAAAGGGCACAGTCAAACTTCTTATAGTTAATTGATTTTTAAGGTTAAGTAAAGGTTATCATCTTTGGGCATGACTCAATAAAATAATTAAGTCTAGTTTCCATATTACAGATAGTTGAATGAGTATTAAAAAAAGAAAAAGAATTATAGTTAAAAAGAGGTACTCCTGAATCAACATGACTCACTCTATCTCCTCTTCTCCCAGTCCTACCCATCATCCTACCCCCACAATAATTAGGTGTCCTATGGTTGGTCCCCATAGGTGTGCATAGAGCCCACCTTCTATACACATCTAGGATTGGCCTTGAATACCTTCCTAGAAGCAGATCTTCTTAGTTTCCTTTGGAAAATATTTCATCAATAGTTCTTACATAAACCAAAAACTCAAAAAATTGTTTGTTTTGTCTATAACTGTGAAATATTCCATGTACCATACTATCTGTATGGATTCTTTGTGTGCCTACCAACATATCTATCTCTGTGGTCTCCTTACCATCTTACTCTCTATAACAAATATATCTGTATTTTAAAAATTCAATATAGGTGTCAGTCTATCATCTAAAATGTGTTATAATCTCTCTTAGGAAAGCAAGATTGCTACCATGTTAATTACAAAATCCAACAAGACTAATAATAACTGACTGCCATACAACAAAAATAAACTGAAATTAAGCACCTGCAATAGTTACAATGATATATAACACATAACTTCTGGTCACAAAGCTTCAGTGGGTAGTACCTGAACCCAGATCCTCTTACGGTAAAACCAGTGCTCGGTATCACAGCATCCTTTGATTTCAGTCAAATTGTTGTTTCTAAAATACTTCCCAGTTTCAAGTGCTAGGCCTTTACCTTCCTTCCTCTTGGAATTACAGGTAAAAGAATGGAGGATTCATTTATTTATTTATTTATTTATTTCTGCTAAGAGCTAGTGATTTAAAAGGATGTTAGGTGGGTCTGGAGGGAAAAACAGGGAGGGATAAAATGCCTACTCTCAATTGTCCACTTCTCTGTTTCTTCACAATACTCTTTTACCTCTCATCCTGTTAAATCTTTATGGACTAGCACTTCAGGTTTTTTATTTTCTACCAGACTGTTTTAACTTGATCCCCACATCTATCTTTTATTAGCAATGCTTTGTAAAGCATCATCCCTACTCTGGAGTAGGTAGAAGCACAACCTGTATTAACCAAACATTTGGTATCACAACAATTTTTTCTTTCATTTTCCCTTCCACTAGAAAAAGAGGACAGGAAATATAGATATGAGAGAGGGAATGTAGACGGGCAGGCCTAACGACTTATAGAAAAATGCACAACAAACATATGTGGAAATTGATGAAGCCTCACCTCTAAAATAGCCATTTATAGACAAGATGGAACATCAATGATATAAAAACCCAACAAGTATGTGTTTCTCAAAGGTCATCATGGAGCCTTGGAAATTTCAGGCTACTTCTCTAATTCTTATATCCATGGTACACTATCATGTACAAATATCAAAGGAATCTTTCTAGGACCCTGGCAATATTCATGTCAGTGAGCTACAGGTGCAAATATTCTTTTGGATGCTTCAACCACTCTCAATATTGGTCTTAAACCTCCAGACTGGCTCCTTCATAGCCTTATTCACTCAGAGCGCTTCTCAGCTCTTTGTATCAAGAGATACAAATGAGCTAAGTGCTCTGGTGCAAGGTTAGATGCAGAACTATGTCCTTTGCCCGCCTGCCTGGAAAGAACTTCTGGTTCTATATTGATGATGGGGGGAAGAAGATCTAACTAAGGTACACAGCCTAGGAGACAGGCAGAGGATATGGGTCTGAGGCACTGGATTCAACTCATTTCTCTAAAGCAACTAAGTAACATAGCAGATAGAGTACTGGATTTGAAGTCAAAAAGACTAGAGTTCCTCCGTCGCTTATTAGTTGTACAATCCCCTAGGTTAGTCATTTAATATCTCTCAGTCTGCTTCTCCACTTGTAAAATGGGGATGATAATCACACCTGCCACTCAGGGTTGTGAGGAGCAAATGAGAGGATCTATTTGGAGTACTTTGAAAAATTTCTTTTTTTTTTGGAGGGGAGAAGGCAGGGCAATTGGGGTTAAGTGACTTGCCCAAGGTCACACAGCTAGTAAGTGTGTCAAGTATCTGAGGCTGGATTTGAACTCAGGTCCTCCTGATTCTAGGGCCAGTGCTCTAATCACTGCAACACCTAGCTGCCCCACTTTGAAAAATTTCTATGTAAAAGTACTATCTATTATTTTCAAAGATAGGGTGGTATGATGATTGCAGCAAAAGTGGCTAGGGAAATACACCAAAAGATTAGCAAGGTGTAGGTGTTTGGCTGGTAATGTAATAACACCCAGCATTTATAGAACACTTTAAAGTTTGCAAAGCCGTTTACCCATATTATGTCATTTGAATCTCAAAACAACCCAGTGAAGTAGATGCTATTATTAAAAACTTCATCTTTCATATGAAGAAACTAAGGCTGGGAAAGGTTAAGTGACTTTCGGCCCAAGGCCCCACAGCTTGCAAAGTGTTTGAGGCAGAATTAGAATTCAGGTCTTCTAGGCTGCAAATCCATTACTAATTACTCTACTATTTAGTGACCTAATTACTAACCTGATAGTGACCATTTCCCTATCACCTGCTTTCTAACTCTAACTCAATCCATCTTCTAACCCCAATGTTCCATTTTCTATCTGACCCCTATCTGAAAACTGACATGAGATGTTGCTAGAAATTCCTGCCCTATGGCTCACGAACATTATTCTCTAGCCGGGGACGTTTTCTGGGACAATTCCTGAAACTCCAGGAATGAAAGAGCATGTCCTGGAATGAAAGAACCTGTCCTGACTTATTCTGGTAGATATAACCCAAAACACAATTCCTTGGATTTCTTCCATTTATTGTAGTTTTCTAACTTCATAGCTACTTTCCTCTTCATATGCTTTGATGTTTGATTTTTCCTTCCCATGTGAAATATCTTATTGCTTTTATTTATTGAAATTTATTGCACTGACTTGAGACCATTTCCCTAATTCATCAACATCACAGTATATTTTAATCCCAGCCAAACTACTGTGTCTAAAATGCCTTCCAGCTTCAAATCATCTGTAATCTGATAACATTCTTAACTCCTTCATCCAACTCATTAATAAAAATATTGAGAATTAAATCCAAAAGGGCCCCCTGCAGGACCTTTTCTCAACTTGGCACTAGACCATTAATAATTGCTCTATATTTGATTTTTCCTCACCAATTCTTTGTCCACTTGATACAAAGCCAATATGATCCAAAGTGCTTTGATTTCCTCTTAAGGCTATAATGTAGATTTCCCTTAAATATCTAAATGAAACAGATAGAAATAATTATGTAATAGTTGCTTAGGATTTTAAACAAACTGAGGGCTTCTCTTCTCCCTGCTGCCTCACCCTGTATGTCAAGAGTGGCCATTTACCATTTTCCAAATCCAAATTGTTTTTAATCATTTGTCATTCTTTTCCGGTCCTCTGCATAAAAACTATCATATAAATTTTATTCAAGTGGGAGCTAGCTTCTGATACTGAACAAATTTCCAAAGGAAAAAAGCTGGCAACATGCTTATAAACACACTAACACCCATCATTTATTCTATTTTATTTGAATCTGAAACAAGAATAAGATGTTTTAAAAATCAATACAAAACAGCTTAATGATTCTTTTTACTTCCATACCAAAAAAATAATCCTCAAAGATTCTAGACAATTATTAAAAATCAGAAAAACATACCTTAATGTGAATTTTTCTAGCCAAATATTTGTTAATACATAAAGTCTTTTATGGATACTATTTCTTCAGTTCCCTTCTAACTCTCATAAGGCCTAGGTTATAGTTAATATCTCATGACACCAAAAGTAATACTGCAACAGATATTAAAGCATTTTTTCAGATACTTATTCTATAAAATATTAATTGCAAGCCTCTGCATGTGCTGTATATATAGAGGATTAGGTAACTGAGTTCCTGCTCAGTTCTAAATCAATAAAAGATAACATGCACACCATCAATCATCCTTTACTCTTCCTTTAGTACATAATACAGTGCAATTTGAGGCGTGTGTGTGCGTGCGTGTGTGTGTGTGTGTGTGTGTGTGTGTGTGTGTGTATTTTTAAGCATTCACTAAGATATGTGAAGCCAAAGAAAATCTGTTTGGCTATCAGTACTTACCTAGGAAGGACAGGTTTCTCTCTAGAAGCAAGTCTCTCAGCAGGACTTCAT
Organism: Trichosurus vulpecula; assembly: GCF_011100635.1. NCBI lineage: Eukaryota > Metazoa > Chordata > Mammalia > Diprotodontia > Phalangeridae > Trichosurus > Trichosurus vulpecula. The sequence continues at coordinate 189,626,986 of NC_050580.1, read as the reverse complement.
GTTCATGCCCAATGGCGCTAGATAATTTTAGTTAAAGTGGGTAACAAGGTTGTCATTAGACAAAAAAATGGCACCAACACAAATACCAGGTCCATCCAAGAGAGTAAAATAGTGATCCCCCTATTCACCCGCCATTGTTCAGGAATGAGATATTCTGGACTACAGAACTGTCCAAGAAACTGAAGTTCACATGTTTGAATAACAAAAGTTTACTGTAATCATTAAATACATGGGTAGAAATAGGAGCTGTGATTTCAATGACAGAGGGAATTCCTATATGGAGAGAGACAGAAAGCATTAGGGCTTATTATCCGTCAGGCATTGAGCTAAGTACTGGAGACACAAATACAAAACAAAAATACACTCCTGCATAGTGTCTCAAATAGTTTGCATTCTAATAAGGAAAATCCCTCTCTCCACGAAGGTTTGCACCCTCTCTAAAACTTATATAGTATTAGAGAGTTATCTAGGGCACTGAGAAGTTAAGCGATTTGCCCAGAATCTCATAGCCAATACATGTCAGAGGTGGGACTTAGGCCAGGTCTTCCAGGCTCTGAGGCCAGTTTTCCATTCACAATATTATGCTGCCTCTCTAAGAATAAATAACTTTAAAACTATATACACATATATTACATGTAATTTAAATTGACATAAAGGTAACTTAGCCTTTTCTTTGGTGATTCAAGGCAGTCACTGTAAACATCCGTCCTTGTACTATGCTGAAATACAGACATCAGTTCTGAGTTTTTCCACCTCCGCCCTTGCTGTCAGGCACAGGCTTAGGAAAAGCAACAATAATCAACACCTGTTGCTTAACAGTATCTTCCATGCTCCCTTCCGGGGTACCACTTTAGTCGACTGTGGTCTAGGAAGTAAAATAACTAAGCTTGTTAATAATTATATTTAAATAATAATACAAATAGTAAATAATAAACATTATAATAAATAAATAATAGTCAATAAGGATCTGAGTGGGCACCTAAGGTACTGGATTTAGCACAGCGATTCTAGAAGAGCTATTTCAGGTTCCCTGGGATCTTTTCTACTTCTAGATTTTCAGTTGTGTTGGCTGAGGTTGCCTTAGAAACCCAACCTCTGTATAAATGTGCTATTATTACATTCACAAACATAAAGGGGAAGAGCTTTCACTTATATAGCACTTCAAGGTTTAGACAATGTTTTACTTTCAACAACTGTATGAGATAGGTAGGTAAGAGGAGCATGAATATTCCCATCTTACAGGTGAAGATTTAGGCTCGAAGATGGTAAAGTCACTCGATTGCCAGAAAGCTGGTAATTGTTAGAGCTAGAAATCAAACCCAGTTTCCATGTCACTGGGTCCAGGGGCTCTTTCAGCTAAAGTTACACTACACTGCCTTTCCCCTAGTTTGTTAACTAGTTCAGACAAAATCGTTTCTCGTCAATTTTCCAGATAATTACCTAAATTCCTCATTTCACCTTGATAGCATTGGCATAGCCTGCATCATAACTTATTCTATGGTTTATTGTGGGTTCTTTGAGCTTGATTATATAGATCTTAAAACTTCAACTCTGACAAAACATAGAGGTTATTTGTGGGCAGCAACTACAGGATTCTTTTGTTCTTTATCAACAAGTATAAGTCAGAGAATTGAACTTGGAATCCAAAGGCCTGGGTAGGATGGAGTCCCTATTGGCCCTTGTCTTAACCTTCATACAACAGGCCAGTCACATAACTTCTCTGATCTCTGGATTTGTAAAATTGGGGGTGGGGTGGGAGGGAAGCTTGTGCACAATAACCTCAGAGGGTTGTTCTGAGGAAGAGCTTTTGTAAAGTGCGAAACATTAAGATTTTATCATTGTTTAAAAAAAAACTTACAATTTATAGGATATTGACACATGTTACTTATCAGAGAAAGTTGTAAGAGGCTACAGGGACTATTACCTTCTTTGATGCTTTCTTTTCTTTCTTTGGGTCCCCTTAAATGCAGAGTTTCTCATCCTTAATTTCTAATATCAATATCTTCCCCCAACACTTTTTTTTTAAAAAAAAATTACAAAATTTTCGTGCTTTTGTAGAATTCATTGAAGTAATTTGATTAGTATCACTCAAAGGTATCTGATTACTTGGGGCATTCCACATTTGAGACCTAAATTATTTACTTCTAACCCACATAAAATATGCTCTCACTTTTATGGCTGTAAATTATTTACATCCAAAATGTTGTATCATGAAACTGAGGTTACTGATGGTACAGAAATGAAACCCACAGCATTTTAAGCTTCCGGCACTATTATCTGTGTCCAGAAGTTACTTTGGAAAGCTGAAGTAGAGAGTTTCCTACTCATTCTATGTCTGTAGACAGTGGAAGGAAAGGAAGACAAGATACAGGGTGGAAAGAGGAGGGGAAAGGAAGAGCAATAACAATAGATACTTTTTTGTTCTCATGTTTCCTATTAGCAAATAATCAATTTATCCTTTTATTCTACATAGAAAATTATGGCTGCAACATTTTTTGTAATGGAATAAAAAGGCTTTATATTTATCATGTTAACTAAAAATGTGCTTTTCCCTCTCATGAACTGCTGTAGTTTGCTGAACATGAGCAATGTAAATATCACAGAACTGAGAGAATGGTATATGAATACCACGCTTACTAGCATGAGAAAATAGCAATTCTATTCAGAGGAAGATAAAATATTTCATGAAAATCTCATACCCTGTGTTTCTTGTTGATCAGTGAAGGTCACTGATGCCAGATCATAGCACAGTGCATCTGGAAGAGATCTTAGAGGCTACCGTATCCACTTACTTATTCTCTACCTTCCCTCCCAATTTCCATTTTATAGATGGTGAGGTCTAGCGAGGTCAAGTGATTCGTCTAAGGTCATACAAACAGTAAACGTCGGAAATGAAACGTGTATTTATATGTTTTTTTTTTGGGGGGGGAGAGGCAGAGAATGACCTGTGATTATATCTGTATAGAAACTTCTGGCATGGAAAATCCTTCTACCAATAAGACTGTCAACTCAGTCTTAGAGAGTTGTCTAGGGCATCAAATATGCTGTTTCGTGACCTGCCTGTGGTCACACAGAAAAGATAAGCCAGAGTCTAGACTTGAATCCTGGTCTTCTTGACTCTGATTCCAAGGCTAGTACTTTATACACTATTCCATGCTGCCTCAAAGAATGTAAAACTACCCCCTAAAGTCTGCAATATCTCTGTGCAAAAAGAAAACTCTAGAATGTAATATCCATTCTATCATATTTAGCATGCTAAAAATAATGGCTAATTTAAACTTTGGGGAAAAATTTATTCCTTTATGATGTTTTACTTGCTATAAATTTACATAAAGTGCAAGAACTGGAAAATAAAGCTTGTTAAAACCAGTAATTTTACTAGCAACAGTCATCATGGAACTGCAAAAAACATAATCTAGTGAAATCCATTTACATACATCTATCATTGTCTTTATCAATTGAAATCATGTCCTACATTAAACTCTATTGGCAATAACAGAGCCAAAAAGGGAAATTGAATGATAGCAAAAATGTAAGGAAAATACTGCAAACAGAATTTATAATGCACCATAAGCAGAAACACTTAGACTTAGTCTATAATAATACCTATTATTGATGTATGGCAGTGACCATGGGGCAAAACTTGTAAATAACCTCACAAGCCATTTTCTACTACAGCAGTACAGCAATCTAGTTTCCCGTAAGCATCTGAACTATTACTGAAAAATAGCCTCCTGCCATTTACAAAGAGGTTGACTTCATACTTTAGTCCATGCATTTATAATTAGAGAGTTATATTTAAAATCAATATGCAATCCTTCAGAAGACATTATGCTTTTAAAACCTTAACTTTAAATTGATTTTTAACTATTTTATGTGCTTTAAAATTAACATCTAATTCAGCACCAGATACTCTGAGACAACATTAGTTGTAATACAAATGTGCTGAACATGAGGTTGGCAAACTTTTAAGATTTCCAGCACTCTCATTAATTTGATGACAGGGATAGAGATGTCATCTCTCTTTGGTTTAATGGAAAGATGTGTTGAGGCTAGTTCTGTGTTTTTATTAATTCTCAAACGATTTGGGGGAAACAGACTTTGGTTACATGTAATTACACAACTCAACATAACGGCATTAAATATCTTAGAGCCCTCCATTAAACACACACATAAAAAATCAAAGTTAAGTATGTATTTGAAAGAAAAGAATGAATTCTTTTTCAAGCAGTATCTTATAGAACGACAAATATTTGTGATGAAGTTATAGGTCTATGCACTGTTGTAGTTTCCTAAGGGTGCAGGGCGAGGGGGTGGCAGGTGGGGAATTCATTTGTGTTTGATGAGTCTGATGAAAGGCTTCCAGAGGAATGTCTCCCAAATAGCTACTGATGAGACTTTGGTCAGGTGACTTATTTTTAGTTCCATCTACACTAACCAAAAACATGCAAGGGGGAAAAAAATCAGCATCTGGAAATTAAAATGAACACAAAAGTTTGGGCCAATGACTTCATATCATTTGTTAAGCCTTTATATATATATAAAGGCTTTGTCCCCTGGAGTGCCAGTCTTGGAATAAGGAAGAAGAGAACTCAAGTTGTCTTTCTGACACGTGTTAGTTGTTTAACCATGAGCAAGTAATTCAAATTGTTTTAGTGGACCAGGCAACTCAAGACTATGTCACAGATGAGTTATGACTGCGATGGTGGAAAGAGAAGCCAATGTTGAAAAAGACACAGTTCTAGACCACTCTTTTCTTTGCCTTTCCCCTTACTTTCTCCCTACAAAGAAGCATCAAAATGATAATGTTTTCAAAATAATTACTGGAATCTATCATCTCTTGTCATCATCATCATCATAATAATAATTTTTAGTAAAGTTAGTTTAAAAAGGGTTTTTATTCAATCAATTTAACTCTTTAAATCATTTCAGCATCTTTGATTCACAACTGGTGGTTCTTTTTTATAACAGTTAAGTAGGAATAATCTCATAGCCTAAAATTCAGTAAAGGATTGGGAAGGGGGAGGAGGAGAAGGAGGATGAAGAGAATTTAAAGAACTCTAAATGTTATTTCCAGATTTTAATCAGCCATTTAAGCAATAAGACTCTTCTTTCCTTTAAAAGGTAGTAGTCCCTGATATCTTAATTGAATCCACCACCTTTAACCTCAGGCTAGAAAGTTATTCCAATGAATCTGATCCTATTTCACCCATTTTAAATGGAACTTTATCACATTAAAAAAAAATTTCTTGGAAACAGTCAAATACAATCCAGAACAGTAGGTTACCTGCCTAATGGCTCTGTACCTTTTATCTCATCAGAAACCAAGCAGTTTAAAATAAGTGTGTGAATGTCCGACAGTTGAACTGACACCTTCCCCCAGCCTCTCGGGTTTTTCTTAAGCAGGAGGAGAGAGAGGTCCGCTGTGACCCTCCCGTTGATTGAATGTACAATAGAAGAGCAGGAAATGTGTTTTGTGAAGCAGAACTCTATGTCAGGTTAAAGCGAGACACGTCTCCTCTGCAGAGTGTGAGCTCGCCGATTGTGCACCTAACAGTTTATGGGAAAGGATACTGTTTGATGCAGCCTACCAATGGTCCATAACAGCAGTCATTCACGATACACTGCCAACAAATAAGAGAAGAAGAGTGGCGTTGGGCAACAGTACATACTATTACAGGCGAGCAGTGGCCTAAAAACAGTAATTACTTTTCTTTTAAAAAAAAAAGCAAAAAGAAGAAAGAAGAAAGGCTATCAAGGGGCTGGTTTTTTTTTTTTCTGATTTAATCACAGAAAACAAAAATTGCACGCTTTTTATTCACTATAAAAGCAAAGCTATTAAAAACTGAAATGCTCTTCTCGCAAATATTGCCTTGCCATTTATGGTGCACCCTGACCTCAGTGATAGTTTATGATGACAGTAATTAAATGAGGTTTAAAATCCTTTACTCTGCTAGGCAGATAACAGCATCGCCACTGAGAATAGACAGCTGTGATTAATACCTGATAGACCTGATTTGCTAGAACTCCATCTGGAATCTGAGAAGGGTCCCGCAGCATACTATTTATAATGGACTTGGAGGCTGTAGAAGAAAAGGAAGAATGGTTAGCAGACAGTAGACATAATTCTAAATGCAGTGCAAGATGTGACGCATACTTGGCGAAAGAAAACACCATCGGTACTAATCATGGATCTTTTTTGGAAAAAAAATATTATTTTTGGCTAGGGAAGCCTATAATGAGATTATTTTACCAAGTTTATAAGCCACATGGTCAAATTTCAATGAAGACCCATTTTTTTCTGACTGAGGAACAAAGGTAAATTAACAGGTACAGACCCTATGCATATGCCTCCTTCCAGATAAATCAGGATTGAAAAAACTCCACTTGAGAGAAAAGAAAATATTTAACTTTTCATTACAGGTGGACAATGAGTGAAGCACATGGATGCAGATGGCTTACTAAAGATTGGTCAGACTTAAAGACAATTTTTGTCAATAAAAGTACTCTAATCCAAGGAAGCATCACTGTAGTCATGCTTCACATGGTGTACTGGACAGAGCATGGGATCTGGGGTCAAGAAGGCTTGGGTTTGAATCCTGTCTCAGATACTCATTAGTTCTGTCCTTCTAGACAAGTCACTTCAGTACTCTGGGGTTCGGTCTGCTCATTTGTAAAGTTGATAAAATAATAGTGTCAACCTCAAAGAATTGTTGTGAAGGTCAAATTTAAAGCACTTTATAAATATCTCCTATTATTACTATTAAAACTTCTTAAAACAAACTCTTCCTAATACTCATTTCACAGGTAGGAAACATAGAAGGAGAGGAAAAAAAAGGACCGAATGACAACAGAATTTTAAGTGAAAAAGCAAAATCAAAACTGTTCCCCCTCACCAAAGTTTAGTCAGCGATCTCAACCTATTTGCAAATGAGGCTGAGGAATTGCAATACCTATAGATGACCAAATAAAGCTCTATGCATAGAGGATGTACTTGGAATTATTGTAGCCAGTCCTGAAACTGGTTCTATGGTAATAGTAACTCTATCCAGATAACAGAGACAGCTTATCCTTAGTCAAGACCTAGGAATAGCATCAAGTAGGAGACCCCATTGAAGGTCAGTGAGTTTGGGCTTATAAACCCAATGAACAAGCTTAGCCCCAAGCACTTAGCTGAACAAATTACAATTCTAAAACAAAAATTTACTTGCACCTTTTCAAGAACATTTTCCAACCTTGGACAGCAAGCTCAGAACTACTGAAATCATCTACTGTTCTCATGCAAAAGTCTTTTTAAAAGGCATTATAGGACAGCAAAAAGGGCACTGGCCTTGGTGATAAGAGACCTGATGGTGAATTTTAGTTCAAAGCCTTATGAGCTATGCAAACACCTTTTCCTTCACTTCATCTTTCTGCAATTCATATAGATTGCAAAAAAGTCAATTTAGGCTTGGTGTGTAAGGAAAGAGTGCCTCAAGATTAGAACTATCTCTAAGAAGGATGGGCTGCCTCAGGTTGGGAATTCTTTCTCCCTGGAAGTCTTCAAGCAAAGAAGGCTCACTTCTTAGACAGTTTTTAGAGAAGACTCTCTTTTTTTCTATGGTCTAGCCAAACTGCCTACTTGCTCTTCCTTATACACTACATCCCACCTCCTGCCTATGTACTACTGGCTGCTCCTTATCCTTGGAATGCACTCATTCCCTCATCATCAGTTCTTAAATCCCCTGGATTCCTTTAAAACATAGATCAAACATCACTTCCTCCAGGAGGCCTTTCCTGGTCCTCCTCCCCAACTCCCTAGCTGGCCATAACCTCTAAGAAATGTCCAATACACCCCATATTTATCTTGAATGCACTGGCTTATATATGTTGTTTTCCTCATTAGAGTGTATGGTCCTTGAGGGCAGGGCATGTTTTTACCTTTTTTTCGTAACTTGAGTACTTAATACAGAGTTATTGTTGCTCCGCCATGTCTGACTCTGTGACCCCATATTGGGTTTTCTTGGCAAAGATACTGGAGTGGTTTGCCATTTCCTTCTCCAGTTCATTTTACAGCTGAGGAAACTGAAGCAAACAGGATTAAGTGACTTGCCTAGGGTCACACAACTAGGAAGTATCTGATGTCAGATTTGAACTAGGGTTTTTTCTGACTCCAAACCCAGTACTCTAAGCACTGTGCCACCTAGCTGCCCCTCCAAGCACAGCAACTGCACATAAATGCTTATAGACTGAGTATGGATTTGTTTAGATGCCATTGAAAAGTTCCTTCCAAGTCTGACATTCTATGATTCTAAATATTATTAATGGACGTGACCAGCTGTGGGAAAAGCTCACTCCCAACCTTAAAAAAATGTTGTGAATGAATATTTTTCCATAGGCCTCAAAGCACTATGAACACACTAGACATTATCCTATAAGCATGACTACTGATTCAGAAAGTGATACTCATTTCTTTCTGAACACTATAGGGTCTTCTCACTAGAGACAGTCTTAAATGAGCATTATTCAAAAGCGTGCTGGTAACCAGTTCTCCAGGGAGGAAAAATATGCAGGATACATTTTTAAGTTTAATCTACATTATTTACATATTCTCCAACCTTTTCTTAAATCTAGAAAATCAAGAGAACAATAAATCAAACCCTGATTTATGTTTGCCAGTTTCCCAGGTGTGAATACTCATAGTGAAAAGTTCAAACTAGCTCTTTCACACCTCCTGGCTAGTTGGCTGGAATTTGGGAATACTGATTAAACAATTTCATATATAAAACTAGCATCTTAAACAGCCCCACGGCCCTAGAATGCTTTAAATACAAAGTAAGGTCTTAGGGAAGGGAAAAGACACAGTAATAATTTAAATACTTAGGGACTACCCAAAGCTTTAGCCTCCATTAAGTCCTACTCCACAATCTCACTGGGGTTGCTTTAATGCACTACATACTTCCCTCCCCGCTCTCCCCAAAGTAGTCAGGGTTTGGGGCTAAGCAGACAACAACTGAAAAGAAGGGAGGGCTGATCAGATTTTTCTATTCATATTACTTAATAAGTTTACCTCATGAGACTTTAAAACAGATTAAATAAGATGAGCACTTTGCAAACCTTAAAGTCCTATACGAACATTACTTCTTCCTCCTCTTTCTCCATATTACTATTATTATTGTTGAAATTTACTACATTTATTGACATTTGACCTGTCAAAAAAAAAATTCGTGATAAGCAAATCACCATATCTAGATGAGAAAAAAAAAGCCATATGCATAAAACTTGCTAAAAACAGCTCAAAACCCCAGGCATGTGGGCATATGTGGGGAGGGAGAAAGGAAGGGGGAGAGAGGGAGAGAGAGAGAGGGGCAGAAGGAGAGAGAGAGAGAGAGAGAGAGAGAGAGCGCAAAAGCTATACCATCTCTGATGTCCATTAGAATTCTAGAATTCTAGGGTATTAATTGGCTGAATGTGATGGTCATAGAGGAACTGTATCCTTATTTCTTCTTAGGATGCAAGACTCCTATATGTAAAAAGTAAGGGGTTAGAAAAAATGATTTCACTTGCGTTCATCTGATCTTTCCAACAGTTTAGGGATGTAAGGCAGTAAACTTGGTAAGTAGAAAATAACTGAAGAATCCTAAGGAATTTTTTCATCTTTTCTAACTAGCTTGACCAAAGCCAAGAGAAAGAGCCTTGAGTCTTACTCCACAAGGGACAATAAAAGTGCCATTTATAAAAAGAATTATACTTTTCCCTTTGAATTCTACATATGAATACTGATCATTCATATGGATGAATGCGGAAATGGAAAGTGGATAAAAACTGACTTTGACACAGGCTATTGGAGTGTTCTTAGGAAATCTAACCTAAGTAAATCAATAATTATAACAAAAGAACCTAGAGACAGCCTCCTTTAGACAACACTTATTCTTCTTTCCAAAGAAATTTTTTTTGTAAAATATTATAAAGATGGAATATTATCAGAAGTTTCACCTCATAAAAGAAAGGGAAAGACTGATTTACAAAAATCTTGCCAAGAGAGTCAAATAAACAAAAGACATCTTGAGGACATTTAAAGATGAAAAAAGAAAAACAGAAAAGATTTGCAAAGATTTTTATAACAAACTACTTTAACCATTAATAAGTACAGCTACTACATCTGTACTCTAAAATCAATCTCCAAAGTACTGCATGAAGAAATGAAGCTAAAATTGAATAAAAAGAAAAACACGGGCTAGATTAGACTAAATATACACAAAAGATACCTACGCTGGAAAGGGCAGAATTATGACCAGATTAACGGAGAGATTGCCAAGTTAAATGTAAAAGGGGAGGATACTAAAGGCTTAGGGGGGAAAAAAAATCAATCACCAAAAATGTAGTGGACCAAGAGAATACTTTCTTATCTCTACAAGATTTGTGTAAGAATAATCAATATATACATCACAGAAACCTTGATGAAGGAATGAGAGGGGAAAGAAAGGCTTCTGCAAATGTCATCTTACAAAAGACTATGTAGTTCCTAATCACACAACTGACTGAGAGGCAGAGAGAATACAGGCACTAAATATACTTATTACTATTTTTAAAAAGTGTTTATAATTTGGTGGAGCAAAATTCTAAAAGTACCTCTTCTACACTTAACCCCAATTACCCTGCCTTCCCACCTCAACCAAAAAATAAAAAAAAATAAAAGTATCTCTTCTAGCAAAGTGTCTCCCAGGCACGTATTAGAATCACTGAGGAATCTTTGAAAGATGTAACAGAAGAGGGGCAACTAGGTGGCACAGTGAGGGAGCACCAGCCCTAGAGTCAGGAGGACCTGAGTTCAAATCTAGCCTCAGACACTTGACACATTTACTAGCTGTGTGACCTTGGACGAGTCACTTAACCCCAATTGCCCTGCCTTCCCCCCTCCAAAAACAAAACAATAACAAAAAAAGGTGTAACAGAAGAGATAACTTTACTGTGTGACCATCCAATTATAAATATCAAGAAAGGTATGACACAGAGATAGAAGTTCACCAAAAGCATTTTATGACCAGGGAGCACAGCACAAAATACAAGCGAATGAATAAGAAACATGTTTGTTGTTGTTGTTGTTGTCAATTCATTTTTTTTAGGCATGTCCAATTCTCCATGACCCCATTTGGGATCTTCTTGGCAAAGATACTGGAGTAGTTTGCCATTTCCTTCTGCAGTTCATTTTACAGATGAGGAAACTGAGGCAGACAGGATTGAGTGACTTGTCCAGGATCACACACCTGGTACACGTCTGAGGCTGGATTTGAACTCACAAAGATGAATTTTTCTGATTCTAGGCCCGGCACTCTATCCACTGCACTACCTAACTGCCCAAGAAACATGTAACAAATACTTAATAATAATAATAATCACTCCATTGGACAGACACTGTGAACACACAATGAACTGTTCCCAGAACAGGGCTTAAGAGAATGGGCTAGAACAGCTTTAGGAAAGGAAATTATGTAATGTTTTTAATGATCTCAAGCATCACCCTGAAACAGAGGCAATCTTTTGAACTAAAAATTTCAAAAGGCTTTTCAAACTTTAAAGCATTCTATAAATGCCAGTTCTGCTGCTGCTGCTGATTGATGACAATGTCTATAGTCACAGATTACCAGAGTCTCTGAAGAATTCAAGTTGAGGATCACCCAAAACACAATGGAAAAGTGTGCAGTGGGTATGCATTGGCTACAAGATATCACCAATGGAGGAAGCTGTGGAGGAGCACTCTAAAAAGTGAAGGAAGGCTGTCATGTAGCAAAAGGATGCACTCACTACCTGACAGAAAGCCTGTATGCTCCATTGACACAATATTAAAAGATCTAGGACAGGGTGTCTGTGAACTTAGAAAAAAATCTGTAACTATATTTCAATATAGTTGGTTTCCTTTGTATTCCTAAGTATTTTATTTTATGCATTGCTCTCTTGGCTCTGCTCATAAGTTCCTCTTTTTGTTTGTATATATAGCTTCTGGGCTTAGCACAGTACCTGGCACACAGGGAGCACTTAATAAATACTTGCTTCCTTCTTTCCTATGCAATTAAAAACATCATTCTGAGGTGTCCATAGATTTCACCAGAATATCAAAGAGGACCACCCCCCACCACACACACACACACACACACACACACACACACATACACTTTAAGAATGATCTACAGGAATGCTCCCAACATTTTGGGAAATAATAACATTCCCTTAGAGGCAGCTGGATGGCTCGGTGGATAGGGCACTGGGTCTGGAGTCAGAAAGACATGAGTTCAAATCCAGTCTCAGACATTTACTAGTTGTATGATCCCAGGCAAGACACCTAACCTATGTTTGCCTTAATCCAGTGGAGAAGGAAATGGCAAACCTCTCCAGTATCTTTGCCAAGGAAACCCAACATAGAGTCACAAAGCATGACTAAATGACTTTACTAGGGTCAGGTATTACTAAATGACTGACCAACAACAACATTCTCTTGGGTTCAGGATTTCTGGACAAGTAGGGGCACAAGTCAGACAGGATGATATGATGTGGATGGGTTACAATTGGAACCAATGGAGGAAGTACCCACATCGATGAGATCACAGGTCATTTGAAGCATCTAAGTAATCGGAGTCATAATGGCATTGCCATTTAGGTAATTTAACATTCAATTCTATAGTTTAATATGTGCCACAATAGATTATTGATAGAAAAGACTATAATAGATAAATGCAAAGGTAAGATCCAAAGTGCTAGGAGAAATAGAGCTAGAGGGAGAGAGTGCTTCAGCTGAGGGAACCAGTTGGAGAGGATGCCTGTGGTAAGCCCAGAAGGAAGGGAAGAATCTCAACAGAGAGAACTGGGTCAGTGATAGGAAGCCATCACAGTCATGGAGTACAGTGTGAGCAAGGGCACAGAAATGGGACAACTTTAAATTGTAGAGTATGAAACGGAGGTTAATGTGACATAAGGGAGAAAAAGTAGGCTGAAGTCAGACTGTGGCCAAACTTGAATTCCAAGATAAAGAGTATGGACTTACGGTTTGGAGCAAATAAGTGACATTGCTGGCGTGAGGCATCAGGAATGTTTACAAACAATGGCATAAAACATGGATAATAGAGGGCACAGACTGGAAGCAGCAAGGTCAGAAAAGAAATTATTACAATAGTCTTAGTGGGGATGATAAAACTAAGGTGATTACAATGAGAGTGGAAAGAGGAAGCTGGACTTGAGAGTTAGTTGTCAAGTTCAGTAGATTTTTCATACATATAATAATTGGGGAGGGGGGAAATGAGGAAAAATAAAAGGTCAAAGGTGACTCAAGAGGTTTTGAGCCTGGATTGCTGAAAGAATATCAAGTCCCCCCAGAAATACAGAATAAGAAGGGGGCAAAGTGGCTTTAAAAAATTGAGGGGGTTATGATAAATATGGTTCTGCCTATTAATAACTGGATTAGATTACCTGAGCTCTTTTTCAATTCTCAGATTCTTTGCTTCAATTGCACAGTATCAAATAGGCAGTTGGAAATATAGGACTGGAGTTGTGAAGAGACATTGGTGTGGACAGATGAATGCAATAAAGAAGTGTATAGGGAAAGAAAAGAGCCAAGTACAGGGCCCGTGTTTAAGGGGATGAGAAAAGGATACAGAGGCAATGGATACTGAGGACTGGTCAGAAAGTTAGAAGTAGGAACATAAGACTGCTGTATTTTAGAAATCAAAGGTCTTTGATAGCCAAAGCTGAATGCTGCAGAGGAATTAAAAAAAAATGAGGACCATAAAAAGGCCATTGGTGATAAGAAAACAATTTCAGAAGACTGGCACAGAAAGAAAACACATTGCAAGGGTTTGAGGTGTGAGTGCTTGGAGAAGAGGTGGGAGCAGTGAATGTAAACTACTCTTTTCTAGTAGGGGGCAGAGCCAAAATGGTGGCATATAGGCCAGGACCCAGCTGAATTTTCCCAATGGTCTCTGCCAAACAACCTTAAAATAACTCCTCAAATCAAATTTTGGAACAGCAGAGCCAACAAAAGTTTTTTTCTAACCTAAGACAACTTATAAGATACGTAGGAGATGTCTGTAACACCACAGGTGGTTGAAGGCCCTGGGTGAACATCAGCAATGGGCCTTGGAGGCAGCTACAATAGAAGCAGCAACATCAGGAGCTCTTGGCCCAGATACATTAAGGGGATTGGACAACTGGCCAGAAAGAAATTACAGGGGACCCTTTGCTGGTACTAGGTGCAGTGGGCACTGATTGGCAACTATTGCTCATAAGCAGTTCTGGGTTATAATTTCAGGGTGGAGAGGAATGTTTGTGATTGGTCATAAGGGAACAGGAACCCTGGTCACAGTTTGAGGTCCAAGACGAAAACTAGCTCTTGTGGCCACAAGAAAGCAGATGCCCTAGTTACAAGGCCAAGAGGAGTACTAGTATTTATGGCTGCATAGGACAAGGGGCCCTTCCTGGGTACAGAACAGACTGTAGACCAAGAAAGCAGTGACCACATCTCTCCTAGGATCACCCCACCTTGGAAGCCCAGTAAACTTGTAAACCCTCAGAACTAGCTCTGAAAATAGCAGAATGAAAAAGCCTGAAGCCACAGTACCTCCCTGTCTCCAGGTGAGCAGAGCCCAACTTTAACATTAAGTTGAAAGTGAATAAATAGGCTGGGAAAATGAACAAACAACAAAAAAAGAACTTGACCATAAAAAGCTACTAGTGGTGGCAGGGAAGACCAATACATAAGCTTAGAAGACAACAAGCAGTCTCAAAGAAAAATGCTAATTGGACCCAAGGCCAGCAAAATTCCTGGAAGAGTTAAAGAAAGAGATAAGAGTGGAAAAATTGGGAAAAGAAATGAGAGGGATCCAAGAAAATTATGAAAGAGAATTTACAGCTTGGTAAAAGAGGCACAAAAAGTACTGAAGAAAACAATACCTTAAAAAACAAACAAACAGAATTGCCTAATGGTAAAAGAGGTACAAAAATTCACTGAAGTAAGGAATTCCTTTAAAAAGCAGAACAGGCCAAATGGGAAAGGAGGTACAAAAATTCACTGAAGAAAAGAACTCCTTTGCAACTGGACAAATAGAAAAAGAGGTACAAAAGCTCACCGAAGGAAATAAATAATTCCTTAAAAATTAGAATTGGGCAATTAGAAGCTAATGATTCCATGAGATTTCAAGAAACAAAGTCAAAAGAATGAAAAAATAGAAGAAAATGTGAAATAGCTTCAGATGAATTAATCAAAGTTCTCTCCAGTTATATGAAAAAATGCTCTAAATCACTATTGATAAGAGAAATGGGGACAGCTAGGTGGCGCAGTGAGTAGAGCACCAGCCCTGGAGGCAGGAGGACCTCAGTTCAAATTCAGCCTCAGACACTTGACACACTAGCTTGTGACCTTGGGCAAGTCACTTAACCCCAAATGCCCTGCATTCCCCCCTGCAAAAAAAAAAAAAGGATAAGAGAAATGCAAATTAAAATAACTCTGAGGTACCACCCCACTCCTATCAGATTGGCTAATAGAAAAGGAAAATGACAAGCATTGAGGGAATGTAGGAAAACTGAGACATTAATGAACTGTTGGTGGAGTTGTCAACTGATTCAATCATTCTGGAGAGCAATTTGGAACTATGCCCAAAGAACAATGAAACCATGCAAATCATTTGACTTGGAAATACCACTAGTAGGTCTGTATCCCAAGACAGAAAAAACAAAAAGAAAAAAAAAATGTACAAAAAAATTTTTATAGCAGCACTTTTAGTGGAGGCAAAGAATTGGAAATTGAAGGGATGCCTATCAGTCATGGAATGGCTGCACAGGTTGTAAACAAGTTATATTATTGTGATGGAATACTACTGTAGAATAAGAAATAGTGAGCAGGATGCGCTCAGAAAAAAACTTGGACTTACATTAACTGATACAAAGTGAAATGAGCAGAACCAAGAAAACACTGTATACAATAACAATAATAATGTATGATGATCAACTGTGAATGACTTAGCTAATCTCAGCAATATAATGATCCAAGGCAATTTCAAAGCACTTATGATGAAAAATGCTATCCACCTCCAGAGAAAGAACTGATGGAGTCTGTATGCAGATCAAAGCATCCTTTTTTTAAAAACTTCCTTTATTTTTCTTGTCTATTTTTTTTTGGGGGGGGGGTCTGTTTTTCATTTAACAACATGACTAGTGTGGAAATGTTTTATATAACTGCACACGTACAACCTATATCAAACTGCTTGCCTTCTCAATGAGGAAGGAGAAGAGGGAAGAATAAAGGGAATTTGGAACTCAATTCTAAAAAATAAATGTTAAAAATTGTTTTTGCTTGTAATTGGGGAAAAATAAAATATTAAATAAGTAGGAAAAAGTGACAAATGCTGGAGAGGAAGACGAACCATTGGTGAAATAGTGAACTGGTTCAACCATTCTAGAGAACAATCTGGAACTATGCCCAAAGGGTTATAAAACTGTTCACATCTTTTGATCCAAGAATGCCACTACTAGGTTTGTATCCCAATGAGATCAAAGAAATAGGAAAAGGACCTACACGTACAAAAATATTTATAACAGCTCTTTTTGTGGTGCCAGAGAAATGGAAATTGAAAGGATGCTCATCAAATGGGGAATGTCTGAACAAGTTGTGGCATAGTAATGTTATGGAATATGATTGTGTTATAAGAAATGATGAGGGGGGTGGTTTCAGAAAAACATGGCAAGATCCATATGAACTGACACAAAGTGAAGTGAAAAGAACCAGGAGATCATTGTGCACAATCACATCAATGTTGTAATGTTGTGAAAGACTTGGCAACTGATCAATACAATGATCCAAGACAATTCCAAAGGACTCATGATGAAAAAAATGCTATCCACCTCCAGAGAGAGAACTGATAAACTCTTGAGCACAAATTGAAGTATAATTTTCTCATTTTTTTCCAATATTGCTAATATGGAAATACGTTTTGCATGTTTTCACATGTATAATTCTTATCATATTGTTTGCCTTCTTAGTGGGTGGTGGAAAGGTGGGAAGGAGGGAGAGAATCTGGAACTGAAATTTAAAAAGAAAACAATGTTAAAAGTAATAAATAATAACATTTAAAAACTTTGCCATAATGTGGTAGAGAGACACCAAGAATTTAAGGGGGCAGTGCATTCAATTACTCATTCATAAGCATTTATTAAACATCCTTTTGTGCCAGGCATTGCGAAAACTGCCAGGAATAAAAATACAAAAAGAAAACAGTCCCTACCCTCAAATGGTTTACATTCTATTGGGGGAGACAGTATGTATATACATATGCATACACAAAATAAAAGTAATCACATAGGGAAGATGCTCATAGCCAGGGAGACCAAGAAAGGCCTCATGGACGAGGTGGTATCCTAGCTGAGATTAAAGGATTTTTTAGAAGGACTTCTGGGCCTTTTGGAAGGCTCAAAAAAAGGTGAATCATCGAATTAACTACTTAGGGTTCCTTTAGACCTAGGAAATTCTATACTAGGGGGTATAGACAAGACAGTGTTAGGCTATCCTGTATTAAAAAATTCGAGAAGTCTGAAATTTTCCTGGAAACAATAGCTACCATCATTGGTTTTTAGGATTTCTGCTATTTGTCTTGATGGTTAGACCATAAGATTCTAGACTATGTGACTCTAACTTGGTCCCTTACTAACACAATACATCCTTCTGCCATAGAAACATCTAATCTTGTCCTCTTTTATTCTGTGTTACATCTATTTGTTGACTTTATATTGCTTAACTTGGCTATATCCTCAGGTGCTCTGGCTCCCAATTTCTCAGGCAAGATAGGGCAGAAACCCATGAGCCATCAGAAACTGGGTTTACAAGAATAGGAAAAAGCAGATACTCATCAAAGTGTACTGGTGCAACACAGGCAATGAGCAGGTTTCAGAGTTAATGGTCACCACCACCTTTGACAACTGGTTATGAAGAAATCTAGTTAACAAATAAAGTTTTACATTAATGATCTCGTTGGATTCTCACAATGACCATATGAGGTCAGTATTATTATCCCTATTTTACATATGGGGAAACTGAGGCTCTGAGCTGTGTGGGAAGAGAAGAATTGGAACTAAAGAAGTTAAAAATACTTTAAAGCATTAATTAAAATCATCATACTATGAATAAGCTGGAAGTGTCCTGGATCCTGCCCCTTGCTGTATGAAAATAGACCTTTCTGGTGATACATTATATTCTAGAGTTTGTGTCCTCCTGAAAGACAGCTTGACCAAATAACAAATCTGCTGTCAGAGAAACACTTTGTGTAAAAGCTACCCGATCTCCACAGTAAGTACAATGTGCTTAACCTATGAAGGACCCAAAAGCAGTTTGACTACCTACCTCACAGGTTGTTATAAACTGGTTAGTGAATGAGAAAGTGTTGCAAAAATGTGAACTTGGATTAATCCTGAAAAAGAACTGGAAGAACCTAACCTACTAAGTTACACTACAATAGGATCCATTATCTTGGAATCCTGTGATCCAGGGTCAGAAGTAAGCCATCTTGAATAGCATAGTGGACTAGCTGTGAAACATTAAGTGAGTGCCTTAAACTTTCTCTATTCCACTTTCCTCAATTATAACGTGAGGACTTATAAAATCTTCTCCTTCCAACAGGAGACAGAGGTCTCAGAGGCACTGTTGTATGGGGGGCTGGGAGGGAAGAGCAGCTTTCTCTCCCAAAGCTCAGAATGGTGTTGTTATAAGGCACAGTTCTTTCCTCTCTCACTAGTTGTGCAACCTTAGGCAAGTCACAACTTCTCTAGACTTCAGTTTCTTCATCTTGAAAATTAGGGCATCGAACTGTTATACACCTATAATCTGGTGATTTCCCCGTTGCTGAAAATAACGGCCTCTGGAGTTGGGGTGGCTGGATGGGCAAGGTGCTTGATACCATTCAACACTCCCCAGAGATGAGCAGGTGTTTTTCCTATCTATACGTCTCCTCCTGAGGCTGACTAGAGAGATAACAAAAGCCCTAACCCCATGCATGGCAGAAGGTAATCTTTTGTTCCAAGAGATAGCAGCCTGGCCTTAGGGAGTTAAAGGTCAGGAAGGTCCCAAGCTACATCTCCACTGGGGCAGTCCTGACAGTGTTCTTTCTTACAAAGGCAATTTCAGAATTACTAGTCATCTACATATTCCTACCTGCTTTTTCCCCCAGACCTATTCCACATTCAACTCGGGGCAGCACAACAGCACTCCTACCGCCCAGGAGAGATTTCTAAAGCAGTTTGATCCCATTCGACAAGCTGAATAAGAACTATCTTTTAGCATTAGGGAAGCCTACAGGGACAAATTAAATTCTGTTCTCTAACTAGCACATAATCATGTCAGAGATAACTTGAACTAGAGTCATCAAATATAAAAGTATCATTATGTACGTACAAGAGGGAAATGTTTCCAAAGCATGAGCCTTCATACTGATCAGAACTCATTCAACCTCAGGCAGCTTATAACCCTATCGCTGTAAAAGCTTGGCCACGCTTGGCCATAGCTAATGATGGAAGATCTGTAGGAATGTAACATCTTTTCTTGGTGGCAGCTTAATCCTTTTTAAAAAAAATTCAATCACTTTGCAAATTAATTTGGCTTCACAGACATTTTAAAAAGAACCAGCAATGGATTCCCATTATCTCAGAGTACATTGAAAGCTCTGATCTACCACTAACTACTTGGGTGACTTTGGGCAAATCACTTAATCTCTGCAGGCCTTATTTTCCTCATTTGTAAAATGAGGGGGTTAGACTACAAGACCTCTGAGGTCTCTTCCAGCTCAAAGCCTAGAAGACTTATCTCAAGCAGAGTTTCTTAGTCTAGGGTTCATGAACCTCAAAAACAATTTTTTTAACAACTGTATTTCAATATAATTGTAGTTTCTTTTGTTTAATGTTTAATGAGATGGGTACCATACTGTAAAAAGGATCCAAGATACACAAAAACGGTGAAGAATCCCTGATTTAGATTATAAAAGTCAAATTCCTTAGCCTAGCATTCAAAATATTTCTTTCCTTTCATCCTTAACTTCTCTTTATTTGACATCATTTACTCCAGATCCCTGTCCACTGTTCACCCAATTTGTCCTATCTGTTCTCATCTTTATGCTTAGGATGGTCTTTCCTCCCCTCAAACTATTCAACTTTTAAAAGCATATTAATATACACTGGCCTTTTACCTAAAGACCCAGAGCACTTTATTATCTAACTCTTAAAAAATATAAATGAAATAGCCAGTGATTACCCCATATATTTAGTTTATTTTCCCATGATACATGTCTTATCTTCCACATTAGAATAATAAGCTCCTTTGAAGGCAGGAAATCCTTCTCTTTAGCACCAAGCCCAGTGCCACTGACACTGTAGGTAATGAAGTAGGTCTCTAATGAATAAACAAGTCTTGACTGAATGCTCTATGAGCAGAAAAACAAAAACTGAAAAATCTATAAGCAAAAGCTCCAAAACACTGAAATCCACTGACTCATATAATACATCCTGTTTGGAAAGAGTATTAGAGTTGTGAGATTTGGGTTTGAGTCTCAGCTCTGTCATTTCCTACAATGTCTTTGAGCTTCAATGTCTCCATTTGTACAGTGGAGTCAACCAAAGGATCATAGTTCTAGAGCTAGCTGGAACATAGCTTAGGTTTCTTGTCTCTCATTCTATTATGACTCCTTGAGGGAAAGGGGCTGTTTTTGACATTTTTGGATCCCCAGAGCTTAGTACAGTGTCTGCCATAGCATAAGTGCTTAGTAAATGTTTGATGAGTGAGATTCCTAGAAATATCTCCTCATCTTACAGATGGGAAAACTGAGACCAAGAGATTTGTTAAATGGCTTTCTCAAAATCATGCAGACAAGTAAAAGTCAGATCATCCAGGTTTTCTGACTCCACAGGTCTCTGGTAAGAAAAAAAAAAAGCACATTATAAAGATTGCTACAAAAATGTACACTGCTAATTTTTTTTTTAGTAACTCCAGGGAACTAGATTATATTAAATGTAACAGTTCCAAGTTTCATCATATGTAAAATGGGGGTAAGCATGTTTGTATTACCCACTGAGAAAATGGGATGTAGAAGCACCTTTTACTACGTAAGGAAGTTACTACTACAGCAATTGAGCTATAGCAGAAATAAGTGGTAGGTGCTGCCACTAGCCACAGAGGGGGCTCTGGACTCTCTCCCACTCTGAGGCTCTCTGAAAGCCCTAGATAAAAATGTATAGATGCAGACTTTCTGGGTTATTTTTAAACTGATCTTATGCTGTGGCTACAGAGGTACCTCTTTGGAGGGAGGGATAGTGAGAAAGACCTTTCTGTACCAAAGCAGAGTAGATCTGTGGCTTTCCCTGTGTGTCTGCATCTGGATTCCCCTGTACTGTGTGCATCCCTGAGAAAGTCTTAAGAATTAGACTGGGCTGCAAGCTGCCTGAGGTCTTTGGCATTTTAAAAAAAAAAGCAAAGGGTTTGGGCAATGAAGATTTAGTCACAAGGTCAGTGCCAGCTGCCTCCCTGACAACGTGTTTTGAACCCTTTTATTCTTTTGGGTCTGCCTGTGTCATAGGTCACAGCACCCTAGCAGTTAGAGGTCATGGAACACTGACAGTGCTTTGTAACTGTAAAGAACCATATAAATATAAGATATCACTATTCTTATTAGCTCTCAGCAGCTACAGTAATCAATGTGTGAAATAATTAAAGTCTATATCATGAATCTGTCAGTGGGAGGGAGGAAAGAGTAGGGCAGATGAAATTTCAAGGCAAGTTGATTAAGATTCAGATGTTTTTCAATAAAATAAAAGAAATACTTCTTAGTGACTAAGCCCCTGTGCCTGATTAGTAGAAGGGAATAGAGCTTTCATTCAGGAATAGCTTTGGCTCACTTCTCTACAGTAAAGCCACAATAACCTTCAAATAAAACAGAGGCACTGATTCAATACTTGCCCATTATCCTATGTTGGGATTTGACTCGCTGGTATTTTATTAGTTACCAAAAAATACTGTCATATGTCAGTGTTTTACAGGAGTACCTATATGATGAAAGTATATATAGGAGTACCTATATGAGGAAGATAATCCACAGACCATTTTTATTATCAGAATGATGGCCCATACTTAAAAAAAAATCAGGGTCACATAAAATGTTTTCATATTGACCTCATTCCTATAGACTTTTATAAGACTATCTAATGTTTCCATTCCCCAAACAGCCAAGTGATCATTTTTTTTCCCTTTGCTTAATGCCATACTATCACTTAAATGTACAAGTTAGTAGCCTGTCCTTGGTCTAAAAATAGCTGTACAATTAACAGTGCAATATATAATTAAAATCTGTGTATCATTAAATTATGCGGACGTTAACTTCACTATGAATTCTTTATGTAATGAGACAGTTAAAAGATACATTTCTTCAATTGTAATTAATCTTTCAGCAAGTCTGCTGAGCACAAAGGCAGCAGAATACAGAGCCAAAATGAGAGATCTGGTTTAGGAAGAAAAAAAAAAGCAAAACAAAACAAAAAATCAAGCTGGAACCTCTCGGGGCTTTTGGAAACATAGCACGATATGGGAGAAGCGCAATTAGTCTCTGAAGGAAAGTTACCCTTTAAACTGTTTCTGCATGCATCACCTTTTGATGCCCCCATGACAGAACAGCATGGGGAACTGTTCCAAAGGAAGCCGATGATAGACACTGTGTACCCTTGGCAATATTCTATGGTGGCAGTGGTCACAAGCTGAAGAAAGGGAAGAGGGAACTGAATGCATTTTTTTTTCTAAAAGAACTGAAGAAATCACTGCTCCAGTCCAGCAATTAAGTGCAAATTAAAGTAATCATTTAATTACACT